>NC_133327.1:44485891-44748861 GCF_042186555.1 Aquarana catesbeiana | reverse complement strand
AAGCAGATAACTTAAGGGTTTAAAAACCATAAGACATCCATACCTCCTCCACATACTGACATGTGATGGCTCTTACAGCCTGCATATCCGTAGTGTCCATCATCAGAGTCACTGTCTGGCCCTTCCGGATCTTTACCTTTCTTTTAAACAGTTGCAGGTTGTTGTAGCAGGTGGCCAATGTAGCGATAGCCATCATCTATAAAAACCACACACGGTCAGCACAGTTATGGTCGAGCAATACACAAATTACTGTTCCAATTTTGTGGTCTAGGTACGGACAGTATACCCAGGTCTTTGATCTTCACAGACGTTAGAATAGGTTGGTCAAAGAACACACCTCCAGCCTGCTGAATGGACAATGAAGGAACCATTTTTGCAATCCATACACCTCGAGACAGCACAACAATGAGGGTGACAAAACTTTTCAGCAATATGACTGGCTGTGTGCAGTAAAAGAGCAGCAACGCATCATTGATTCACCAACTCCACACTTGTCATCTGTTAGCACATGCACATTGCAGTAACCCCCGATTTTCTCCTAGAACTGATCTCACCTCTCAGAGTCTGAGATTGTATTGGGATGACAGGAGGCGGATATCATTCAGGTGCTTAAACCATTTGTATTTTTAGGATGGACCTTCACCCTGAAGGTCATGTCCTGCCACTTCCCCCTCTCACAACTGGACATTATTTTTTTTTACCCATGTAATTTGTACCGGAAGGGCATCACTTCCACGCTTCTCACCTAGGTATGAATTACTGATTTTGTTTTCTTCTCACCCTCTGTGCAGATGTGCCACAGGGCATCAGGTCAAAAGTGAGTCTGTGGAACAGCTGTGAACACGCAGGTTTAGCTGACCATCTGCATATGCATAAACTACTATCAGTGAAGTTCCAAACCGTGGAGGAGGGACAGAACAAGGTTACTGAAACTGGCTCCACTATCTGGGGACACGAGAGCCGAGACAAAGACCTTGCTATTGATTTGCATAGTGGTGGAGCTCTGCCTATCAGCCACCCCCTTCACTCAAATGCTGCTCCAGTACAGTAAGCAGGGCTGTCTTTAACACAGAACAAAATGGGCAGCTGCCCCTGGCCCAGTCGTGATGGGACCCAAGACAGCTTCCCTTGAGCCCACATAGCATGCCAATAGTTGGCAAGTGGATTCGGAAGGGCCCAAGCAAAGGCTTGCCCAGGGTGCAATGAATGTTAAAGACAGCCCTGAATTTAAGCATGATTAAAGTAGTACCTCAAGTGTTGGGGCTGTGTTAAAGTACCGTCAATGTTGCGGAGAATGGTTGTACCCAAGTTGACTCTGAGGCCATATGGTTTTGGAACTGTTAAGCACCTTGCTGAAGCTCTCCACAGAATTTGTTACTTCTAATTAACCAAAAAACTGTGCTACTTTTTACTTGGTCTCTGTGTGCCTTACTTCATCTTGATACCGATAAACTGGCCCAGCCCACACACCTGTGGGCAAGACCTTGATGCCTTGGGGTCACAGGAAGTGGGTTGAATGATGCTGGGCATTAGCCAAATGCAGAAAAGGACCAGCACTGGACTGCATAGCAAAGTCTGCGGAGGACAGCAGTGGAGATAGTGTAAGGGTAAGCATTGCGGTGGGAGCGGCTTTCTTATTTTAACTTTTGGGGGAGGGGGGGGGAATACATTTTTGAAATGCTGTAGTTGGGCTACAATTGAAAAGGAAGACCATCCATGACTTGAAGAAAATCTATTCTTACCCACTACAAAACCACTGAACACTACCATTTACCACATAAGTTTGGCTACTTACCAGTGGGACTGCACAGAATTTGAACACTCTTTGGTTTTGCAGTCGGGACAGGTACAGCAAGACGTCAGGCACATGGTGCAGGATATTGGTGATGAGCTCGTTTAGACACTGCACGGCTGGCACAATATTTTCTGGCTTGGTAAAGTCAGACAAGTTCTTCCCATATTTACTCCACACCTGTTACAGGCAGAGCAACAATCAGCTGTAATCATAGGTTTATCTCAAACTATTTCCATCACATATAGGAGTTCAACACTGGGAATAAAAGGCAAAGGTCAATCTTTCCTTCCCAAGGATTCACAGCCATGTACAAAGAATTCTGGGTAATACCATTTGCTTTGGAAAATTTCAACTGGCCATACGCATGAGTTGGTGATTAGAAAACAGATGGGTTTAAAAAAGGACCAACTTCTGAAATGGGTGCTAGTCCTGGGTAGAGCAAACTTTGGCAACACTGCACATGAAGGTGTACTTTCCTCAAACCTAGCACCAAATCTAGGACCCTGGTGCCCAACCTGCAAGCACTTTGGTATATGATGTGTGGCCCTTGGACCTCAGCAGTCTGTAGCAGGAACAGTTATTAGGGCAATAGCCTCATGTACCAGGTTTCCAGTGTCATTTTGTCTTCTACAGCATATCTGTACATCCCAAGCCAAAAATGTTGCATGTTCACAGTCTGCTCTCATTTCCTCTATTAGGCCTCATGCACACTGGATGTTTTTGGAATCTACTCTTAGAGGCATCTGGCGTTTTTTCCCTCTGCCTCTAAACGCCCCTCCATGCACACAGACTTAGCAACATTTAGTGGTTTAAAAAAACCCCTCTGCCAGTGCGTCCAGGAGCAGCACAGTTTGCAGAGGACAAAAGCCTGCTTGATACTTGTAAAATAAACTAAGCACGTGTTAACGCTAGGCGTGTTTAGAGCTTGAGCGTTAATGCATTTCAATGGTCAGAATAAATTCCCAATGAAAATGAACTCCCAAGTGTTTAACGCGTATAAAAGCATTAAGACCAGAGGTCGACCGATATATTGGCCGGCATTTGGCCTTTAAGAAATCATCATTGGCCAATTATGCAAATTAGGCCGATATTCAACACTGACCGCACCATGCCTGTTCCGCCTCCCTTCCCCACATTCCATTGGCAGAGCAGCGCAGCGCGCGGTGTGAAGTGTGTGACACCGTCATGTAATGTAACTGAATGCAGAGAGAGACCAGCTGTCAGAGTTGAGCGTTGATGTTGGGGGTGGGCAGAACCCAGCAGCTAGCAAACACCAGCCGATGGGATCTGGGCAGGCCGCTACATGTATGGGGCCCCGCCCCCTTGAGCAGCTCAATCATTGGCTGGTGTTTGATAGCTGCTGGGTCCCGCCCACCCCCGACATCACCGCTGAATTTTGACAGCTGGTCTCTCTGCATTTGTTACATATGTCAGTTTCACTATAGCGGCTCAGTGTGAAAACCTGCCAGTTCCATCTGTACTGAGGATATCAAGTGTGTGGTAGAGTGACAGGAGCAAGCAGGGGGGAATGGGAGAGTTTATGAGATGAAGGGAGGGAAAAACAAAAAACAAACCCCAGCCTAATATATCGGCCGCCCCGATTTCTAAATATCTGCATTGGCCAGAGAAAAACCCATATCGGTCAACCTCTAGTTAAGACACTTTTACAAGCGTCAGGTGTTTTTTGCTGGTTTCTAGGAAAGTCCTGTTTGCATGAGGCCTTTTAGGTCTGCAGTTTGACAGCCCTCCCAAGCATTACATATATTGAACATTATGTGCGGCCCTTTGGTGATATCAGGGGCTGCATTTGAGGAACCCTTTAGCTCACAAGTTGGCAACCACTAATCTAGGAGATGGACAAATTGCCACATCCAGTATTGGATATAACAGGTTAAAAAACACATCTCTGCAATACATGCTTTTGCCAAACCTCCCAACTTTGGGATGGGAACGAGGGACACCTCTTAGCAAAATTATGTAGGCATAGGACACACCCCCTTAAAAAGGAGAACTATAGAAAAAAAAAAAAGTTAAACCCCACAAGTGCTTTTTTACCACTACCATTCCTTTATACTGGTTTTTGAAATGTACAAATGCAGCAATTTAGAAATTGGATGAAAGTTTTAGCTCCGGGAAACACTTTTTGAAAGAAATAGTGCATTTTATATACACAACTATATAGATCAGACCAAAATGAGGGACAAGTGAGGAGGAAAGAGGGACAGAGGGACATTCCAAATCAGGGACAGTTGGGAGCTATGCTTTTGCATTGTCGTGTGCTTTACAAATTTGGTACAATCATATCAGTTCCTGCCACCAAGGTTCTTATCTCGTATGCATATACACACACACACACACACACACACAAAATATAATTTAAAGTACAAAAAAAAGTCCATAAAGTGCTTGGTGCAATCAATCTTCAGTGCACATAAATAATTTATAAAGGGTGTCAGCAATCACAGTGCAGACCCATATAGCAAATTCCTCAATCATGCTTCACCATCCGTGTGTGCAGTGTGCCCAGCCTCTCACCTCAAAAGACCTACGGGTCTGCGCTGTGATTGCCGAGACCCTTTATGAATTATTTCTGTGCACTGAAGATTGATTGCACCAAGCACTTGAAGTTATTTTTTTATGCATTACTGATTATTATATTAATTTGCACTGTGAAGATTTTTGAACTATTTCTGGATCAAGGATTATTTGCACCTAGCACTTCGTCATTTTTTTAGCCATTTGGTTACCACACTTTAGGATTTAATTTCCCATAATTTCGATCACTGAGAAAGCACCACATTCATTCATTTTTATGGATATTTTAAAACGTCTTAGATGCACATCTTAAAGGACACAATATACAGGGATATGGGAAAATTATAGACACTGATACGCATGCACCTACACAGGTTGAACTGGATGGACTATTGTCTTTTTTCAGCCTTACCGACTATGCAACTCCAAACCAGCCATGAAAACCAACTGGTCT
Organism: Aquarana catesbeiana; assembly: GCF_042186555.1. NCBI lineage: Eukaryota > Metazoa > Chordata > Amphibia > Anura > Ranidae > Aquarana > Aquarana catesbeiana. The sequence continues at coordinate 44,744,077 of NC_133327.1, read as the reverse complement.
CTAACCATTGACCCCTTAAGCAGCAAGCACTTTCCTCATAGTCATACCCGACACTCCTAAATGTAAATGGCCATGGGGATGGTTGGGTTAAGAGTCTGCCCCACATCCGTACCCCTATCAAATTAATTAATATCAAGAGGAACAGTGCAATTTCTCAGAAGCGTGTTCTGGACAAGGCATTTACTAGCTTCACCACTCGACATGGGAAAAAAAAAAAAAAAAGGATACTACCCAATTGTCCCATTTTAGTCCTATAGCAGATAGAACTAAGAGCCAGTCATTTTCCTAAGTAAAAAAAAAAAAAAAAAAAAAGTTGGCTTTCTGGGAACATTGGGTTTTCTAGATTTGGCGGCAAGCTGGTCAATTTCTGAGGACACACAACAGATGGCAATACCTTTCACAATGTTTGGCCTCCCTTGTGCCTTCTGTACCCCAATCTGTGACCATAGAGCAGACAAATTATTGAAGAATTACACAAGGTGGTAAGTCCTCTTCAGAACTAGGACTGCATCTATGAAATGGCCAATAGCCACCTCCAGTGCTGGATATGACAAGAAAAACACCTGTTTTGTTTCCAACAATGCAAGTACAGAAAAATCCGTTGATCTTCCAAAGAAAAAAAAAAAAAAAAAAAGAAAAAAGAAAAAACAGTGAACTCCATATCAGTCCTGTTTGAGTTGACTACACAGCGACATTGAAATCCCAGGCAGCGTTGTCAGCCCTACCAAAGTTCTCCTCTGCAGGACTACAGAACACATCCCTCTAAGGTTATGAAGATGAGGCGCAATAACCAAAATGTGCCTAATGCAAAATATCCTTATTTGAATGCAGCCAGGTTTAACATAGCTTTTTCCCCCCTTTGCCTCTATAGGACTGATGAGGCCCCGAAATGTGTTTGTTACCTCTGACTTTTACCATTAGAATGCTGGCAGGGTGCCAAGGAAAGCAAGGAGAAAGCTGCAATTTCAGTGCCCTTTGTTGTAAACTTTGTCTATAAGCCCTCATGCACACAGGCTGTTAAAAAAACGTTATGAAAACGCCAGTATCTTTGCAGTGATTTTTTAAAACTTTTTTCAGCGTTTTTCAGCGTTTTTGCAATAGCGTTTAGCGTTTTTGAGCGTTTTTCCGCGTTAGCGTTTTTGAGCGTTTTTTTTTTTTTTTCAAATTTTTTTTTTTTTTTCAATGGATCAAAAACGCTAAAAAACGTTGGTGAATGACGTTTTTGAGCGTTTTTACAGCTGAAAAACGTCTTTCAGAACCCACTGGTCCTGGGTTTTTTTTACAGCTTAAAAACGCCTATGCCACTTGCAGCTCAAAAACGCCTAGGTGGGCATGAAGCCATAGACTAACATAGACAGGCCTTTTTAAGCTGCAAAAAAGTCCGTGTGCATGAGGACTAAACTTTTCCACAGTGCCTGCAGCTAAAGAGGTCAGCCAAGGTTTATTTTAAAGCACTTTTACTGATTGTTAAGCTTATGTAAACATTAAAAATGTTGCAGCCTGGCCACATATTTCATTTAAATAAGAATTCTACCAAAAACTGAATTTTATCTACAGGCTGATGACAGTGAGCAGAAAACCCATACTCGCCTCTTTTGGCCACAACTCTAGTCCGTTCAGCTGGTCTTCCAAGAAATCACGGATGAGGTTGATCTTCTGCATTAATAGACTTACAGAGATGGAGACCTTTGTGTCCTCTCCTACTATGGGGTCTTCCAGCCCTGAGACAGAGAACATAACTGACAGGCCAATTATTATTGGACCAGATGCGTAATAACAGTACTGTGGGGAAAGAAAAAGAAAACACAACCTTAGGGCAATAGTGATTTAAATCTTTCTCTATACTATGCTGCAAATCATAGAAATACCATAATATACCATCATCTCAGTAAAAAATACTGGTCCCTGCCCTCACATTCCAGTGCTCTGTGGTGGCAGAACTCACTAAAACCCCTTTCACACTGAGGCGCTTTTCCACGAGAAAAAAAAAAAGCCTTGAAAAGCTCACGAAAACCTATTTCCATTAAAATCAATGAATGCTTTCACACTGGGGCAGTGCGCTGGCAGGGCGGTGGAAAAAGGCCCCTCTCCATTGAAATTAATGGAAAGCTCTTCAAAAGCGCTCAGGGGCCTTACAGTTACACCTCTCATCAAAAGTGTCCTCAAACAGATCTATATTTTGGCGGAAGAGAGATGTGTCAGATCATGCGTTAATGAATGCCTATTACTGCATGAACTGGTCTCTCTAGTGCCTAACAGTCTGCAATTTTGTCTCCCTGCACAACCGCCACAGAAAGACTAAAAATGGAGATTGTTAATGCAATATCCATCTGATTATATGTTTACTTTGTGACTTCAATTGGGCTTGGCATTCGATAAGAGGACAGAGCCCCCTCTGTCCTAGTTAGGACAGAGGGGGGGGTTATATTGTAGATTTAACACAGGTATTTTTCTTTACTCACAGTTGATAACATTTTATTCTACACCCTGTTCACCTTCAGGTCAGTTTATACAAGCGGCAAACAACTATTGTATAAGATTTTGAAGCAACTGTTGACCATCATTCTTTGCAAACTAAAGCCGGTGTTCTATCAGAATACCGCTACCCATCAGAAAATGCAACGGAAGTGCTATTGTGAAAACAAAAAAATTCTTATTGCACATGCATTCCAACATGGCCGGTATGCGTTCCAATAGGTTTCCCAATCTGACAGACTACATAGTGAAATACAGTATTTTTTAATCTGTGACACTGTTTTGATGTTGAATTTGAAAAGCAGTGACAAGCCTGCAGTCAGAAGGTTGCGATGGCCATCTTGGTACACCCTGCACAGCACCAAACTGATAGTCATAAGGCGCCGAGGGACATTTTGACATCCTCACTTGGTCACAGCAAAATAGTATATTTCAGTATAAAAGGGGGAGTTTACTGCTAAGATAAGGGGGGACATTGAACACTTGACTGGGTGTAAAAAGATGTCTACTGCTGCCATCATGTTCTGTCAGATTAGGAAGCCTATTAGAATGCATAGTGGCCATGTTGGAACGCATGGTGCATGAGCAGAAAGCATTTTTGGTCAGTCAGAATGTCACTTCCGTTACATTTTCTGATGGGTAGCGGTATTCTGATAGAACACCAGCTTTAGGTGTCCAGTTATTAAACTCAACAGCGGTGATCCAGAGGATTGCCGCTGATCTCAGTTCATGAAACAGATCGGGGGAGAACATGTTCTCCGCACACAGAGAAGGTGTAACTGACTGACACAGAAACAGCCAGTTTATGAAGGTCCGATCTCAGCACTTCACTGGCCATCTGTGTCAGAATTCACCCACTCAGAGGTGGTGAATCGGGGAGAGAAGAGAGAATTCTGGGGGAACCGAGGGGGAGGAGGAAGATTATGGACTTCTTTATACTTTGATCAGACACCCCCCCCCCCCCCATCCAGTGAAGCCATTTCTGTCCTTCCCCTTATCACTGCTGTTAGTTGGGGAGGGAGCTTTTTCAGCAGCAAGAGGAACTTCTATGGCAGAAGAGAAAAAAAGAAAAGAGAAAAAAAAAAAAAAGAAAGAAAAATCCCACACCAACAAATAAAGTCCCACCTTTACAATCTGATCAGCACATGGGGTATGAATGAAGTAAGCTAAATATCATGAATGCCCTCTTTACTAGCAATCTTATTTCTCACCTTGTCCCAATCTTGTACAGACTCTATTTGCTTTGATAGGTACTCCACCATCCCCAGCGCTAGCTCACGAGCAGCATTGGCAATCACCTCCTGGTAGACCACAGCCAAATTCCTAAACTCCCGAGAGATCTTAGAATAAGGAGAACAAAGTAATGAAATGCCATCAGAAAGATTTGTTTGTAGTGGTAAAAAATGTTTTGTTCTAATGCTTACTGGAGAACACATTATGACCACGGGGTATGTGCACTGCCTATAGAAGGCTAGGCACTAAGAAAAGTTGCTCTTAATCTAAAGAATGTCAAACAAGGCCTTCTAGGCCAATACAGGTGGCCCTCACACTCTGACATCTGATGTAAGGGGGGGGGGGGGGTTTGGGACATTATGAGAATACTACAATTCTATGCCAGTTGAAAAAGGAGGGTTGCACACTGCTGGTATCATCTACAAGGAACTTAATTGGAGACAGCTCAGAGAACACCGTGGCAGAACCATTTTCTGTCTGAGCAGTCCAATAAAGTTTTTGTAGATGAAACCAGCAGCGTGCGACCTTCCTTTTCAGACTTGCATCATCCGCTACAGCAATGTGAGTGAGCTCTGTGCTGGTCCAGTAATAATCGAATGCATAGGCAATTTTTTAATAAGACCGAGAGTAGGTACATTTATATAGTCTTACAGATACATCTGGCCTTTTGAGGGCAACCATATTGCTGATGAGGTCCACGATGAAGTGGAGCTTGACACCCTTGTAGTGTGAATGTTCCAAAATTATATTTTGTACCTAGAGAAGTTGAATTTTTATTATTCAGACCAACTGCTTCATAATATCTTTGCAGTAAAAGTAATCCATGAACCATCAATTTGAGGGAGCGATACACAATCTTAAGAGGACACTTCATCACGGACCTTCAATTTAAAGGAGGCACTATACCACTGACTAACATAAGTGGGTGCTTCGCCCACTGACTACCAAATTTAAAGGGGCGCATCTCCACTGGCTATGAAAGTATTGGGGGGGGGCGCAATTCGCTAGCCACCAATGTGAAAGGGGGGGGGGTCCTCCTGCACTGACCAATGTAAAAGGTGTACTTCTCCGTAGACCACCCATGTAGGGGGAACAATATCTACCAAAAGTAGGGGAGCACTTGACAACTAATGGCCAAGGTAAGCTGGCCCTACAGGGACCACCAACTACCAACGTAAGGAGACACTTTGCTACTAGTCACTTATTTAAGGGAGCCCTACACTGACCAAAAATCGAAGGGTGTACTTCACACCTAAGAGAGAAAAGTTAATATACTTTACTGCATCAATGTACTAAAGTCCAATAATGATGCTTTGAAAATAAAAAAAACAAAACAAAAACAAACAGTGGCTGCATGGTATTAGAATTCACATAAATGAGTCCCTAACGTGACTCACTGTTGGGAAATCCTCGAGAACTATGCGATTCTTCTGCTTGCTGTCCATGAACCTCCAGTCAGGCTGGTACAGGAAGTTGTGGAAGTTTGTCAGAATGGGGATCTTGGTCTCCAGACTGATAGTCAGGTCATCCTCCAAAGTGTCTACAGCCCTTGTAACCAGATAGAAGATACAGGCTGCATGCCTGAGTACAGACAGAAGACCCATATACACCAATCAGGCAGAACATTATGACAATGAACCTATAAAAACTGCGCTCAGAGAAAACAAACATACAAACACTTCAAATTTGCACAGCTGCACTCAAAAAGCATAAAAATACAAATGTTCAACAACAAACCTTCTATTGTTGCGCTGTGTGAATATTTAAAAATCATGCAAATATAAACCAAATTAGCTCAATCAGGTACTTCTCCTTAAGTGCACATTGTTGCAATCACCATATAAAACACATATCTTCAATATAAAGAAAGTGGTGTTCATTGTGTCCTTTAAACCCAACTGTGTTTAATCAGTGCACCCACGACTGCTAAAACCACAGCCTCTTGCTAGATCGTTAGACCCCTAAATTATAGGTGGTCCAACTAGGCATGAAGCTGCATGCATCTTGTGTCAAGGATCTTATTGCATAGAAAACACAGGTGGCATTCCAATGTGAGACTCCAATCCAGTCCTCCTTCCTACTCTGCGTTAAAACTCAGCCAGAGAAAAAAAAAAAAAAAACACACTCCAATAGTGTAATACCATCAAATGACTGACACACAAAAACTACTTACAAAACTTCAGAAGAGTAACCACATATAACATGAAGCCGCTGGTGCCGGCTCCAGCCAGGTGTGGGCAATGTCAGCACAAGCTCTGCCTTTCCCTGACATACATTTCATCTCAAAAGACATTGTCAAGAAGTGGCGGCCCGCCGATAGAGAGGGTCACCGCCCCCCCCCCAAAGCAACTCCCAAAAAAATTGAAAATAAAATACTGGCCCTCTAAGTGTGTGGAATGCCAGACACAGGTGTATGGGAATAATAATAATAGCCCTTTAAGTGTGTGCAGGGCGCCAGACACAGAGCTGCTATGGGAAGCATGACCGGTTTGCAATCACGTGATTGCAAACAAGCTCTATTGGCTTCCTTTAGAAAGTCCTCGGGGTGCTGAGCTCTGAACACTCCCTCTATAGCATTGATCCCTGCTGTGGTGTGTGATTAGCGGGTCCTGTGCCCTCACTTCCAGTTTGACTCATCCCAGCTGGTCCGAAGGTGGATGAAAGGCGACTTGCTTTGAATGGGGGGGTGGAAACAGGGGGACATCTGATGGGGACACCTAATGTAAAGGGGGCTCCAATAAGGACACCTTATGTTAAAGTAAAGTAGTTTTATTTTCTTTTACTTGAAATGTGGATGTGATTGGCCTACTTTACCAGGCACAGTGAGGCTGCATATGATGGGCACCGTTTTATCTAGCTGTATTGATAAATAAATCACCTGAGTGGCTATTTACAGTCCTGCATTACTAACAGTTTAATTTCAGTTTGTTTGCGCCCCCCCCCCGAAAAAAATTTTGATCACCAGCTGCCACTGTTGTCAAGATCGGTATATGCTTACCTTTCTGAAGTTTTAAAGGTAGTTTGTTGTCTTTTTTTTTTAATTAAACATTTGACGGTATTACACTAGGAGTCTTTCCTCTGGCCAAGTTAAGGAGTAGGGACTGGATTGGAGTCTCACATTGGAATACTGCCTGTGTTTCCTATGCCAAAAAGGTCCTTGAAGCAAGATCCACGCAGCTTCATGCCTAGTTGGACCACTTATAATTTGAGGCGGGGGCACTATTGATCTGGTAAGAGGCTGTGGTTTTAGCAGTGGTGGACACACTGATTAGGCCTGGTTCACAACTATGCATTTTTTTTAGTGCGTTTCCAGTTCTGCAGAAACACTCTACAGTCAATTTAACATGGTTTCCTATGGGTCACGTTCAAATCTCTGCATTTTATGGAAAGGAGCAGGGACTTTTTGGTTCAATAGACTTCAATGAATCAAAAACGTGTATTAAAAACGCAAAATGCACCTGGGATATGCAAACTGGAACCTGCATAGGTGTGAATCAGGCCTTATACACCGTTGGGTTTAAAGGACATGGACACAATTTCTTTATATTGAATATATACGCTCACCAGACACCTTATCAGGTACACCTTGTTAGTACCAGGTTGGACCCCTTTTTGCTTTTGGAACTGCCTTAATTCTTCGTGGCATAGCAAGGTGTTGGAAAAATTCCTCAGAGATTTTGCTCCGTATTGACATGATAGCATCATGCAGTTTCTGCAGATTTGTCGGCTGCACATCCATGATGAGAATCTCCTGTTTCACCACATCCCAAAGGTGCTCTATTGGATTGAGATCTGTCACCATAGAGGCCACTGGAGTACAGTGACCTCATTGTCATGTTCAAGAAACCAGTGGTGAGATGATTTGATCTTTGTGACATGGTGCATTATCCTGCTGGAAGGAGCCATCAGAAGCTGGGTACACTGTAGTCATAAAAGGGACGGACATGGTCAGTAACAATACACAGATAGGCCATGGCACTTAGACGATTGGTACAAAGGCCCAAAGTGTGCCAAGAAAATATGCCCCACACCATTACACCACCACCAGCCTGAACTGTTGATACAAGACAGGCTGTATCCATGCTTTCATGTTTACGCCAAATTCTGACCCTACCATCTAAATGTCACAAGTAAAAGCAAGACTTAGAACAGGCAACTTTTTTTCCAATCCTCTAATGTCCAATTTTGGTGAGCCTGTGTGAAATTTTAGCCTCAGTTTCCTGTTCTTAGCTGACAGGAGTGACACCTGATGTGGTCGTCTGCTGCTGTAGCCCATCTGCTTCAAGATGCAACATGTTGTGCATCCAGAGATGGTATTCTGCATACCTTGGTTGTAACAAGTGGTTATTTGGGTGACTGTTGCCTTTCTATCATCTGAAACCAGTCTGCCCATTCTCCTCTGACCGCAACAAGGCATTTTCCTCCACACAACTTCCGTTCACTGGATTTTCTCTTTTTTGGGACCATTCTCTGTAAACCCTAGAGATGGTTGTGTGTGAAAATCTCAGTAGATCGGCAGTTTGAAATACTCAGACTAGCCCACCTGGAACCAATAACCAGTGGCGTCACTATAGAGGTGCGGGGCCACACCCCGGTGGCACCAGGCTCCTTTATTGTTCAGACATGTGTCCTGTGATATGTCCTGGCATTGTGGCTCTGTCAGTACTGTGTTCCTCCCATCTCCCTGCCTTGTACTTAGATTCTGCACGCTGCTGAGTCCACCCCCTCCTGCCAATCTTTTCAGACTTTCTGGAATACTGGCCAAGGTAGATTCCACCCCCCTTTCTCCATCCACCTCAGCTGGGCGTACACTGCCCAGGCTGTGCCACGCTCAAAGGATGTCCTTGGATGAGAATTGGGGGGTGGGGGGGTGGCAGGCTTTACTCCTGCTAGAGAGTTTCCTCTGTCCCACCCCCCTCTGCCTACATGACATCAGATCAGTCTGATGAGTAAAAGTCTAAGAAACTGTACACACACACACACACACACACACACACACACACACACACGTTCACTTGCACTACATTTGCACTGGGGAGAAGTGGGGGGGGTCCTACCAGGTTTTGCCGCACTAGGTGACGCCAACCCTAGTGACGCCACTGCCAACAACCACGCCATGTTCAAAGTAACCTAAATCCGGAGGCGTGGCCAAACGGGCTCTAAGATGGACGCGTAATCCAGAAGCTCCGCTCGCCTCGGGGAGATAATCCACAGCCATCAGAGCCCACCAGCACACCTTAAGATCCACAAACCTACCATCTGACAGGTGGGGTCCCGCTGCAAGTCGGGGATGCCCAGACGCCGCAAAAACCCACAACAACCGCAGAAAATGACGAGCTATTACTCTGCTCGCAGTCCTCAACAAAATGGCGGCGGAGCAGCAGACAACAGGCCGGAGCTCAGGCCCGAAACGAATGGAGGCAGAAACGGACTAGCACCCGCCTACATTCGCTCCTCAAATCTGCCCAGTGTGTCCTCCTCAGGCCCATCCAGCCCTTCCACGAGAAGCCCGGCCAAATCGAAGCCGTGGAGAGACTCTCCCATCAGACAAGGAAGCGCTCCAGGTATGGAGGTAAGCGGGCCTTACAGTGATCCCACACACCAGAGCAGCACTGACGGAGATCCTATCAGGGAATTCCCCACCGTAGACCGGTCTGTCTCAGATACTTTATTAAAAGACATGCTTCTGTCATTACGCTCCTCATTGCAAGCAGACATGGTCAGGGGGATAACAGAGTGCCAGAGGGAGGTACAAGCCATAGGCCACAGAGTACATCAGGTGGAAAATAAAAATGGAGGAATACACCTCAGCATACAATGTGATGGTGGAGGCCCATACAACCCAGGGGGGAGGACATTACATGGTTAAAGGATAAAATGGCCGACCTAGAGGACAGGTCCAGGAGAAACAACCTCAAACTAAGAGGAATCCCAGAAGATATTCCTCCTAACCAGCTCCTACAATTTGCCCAGACCCTATTCTCCACACTGGTGCCAGATGCTTCAGCACATGACCTTCTCGTGGACAGAATACATAGTCCCTAAACCGTCCTTTCTCCCTGCTGACATCCCCAGAGATGTCCGTTAAGGATGCACTTTTACCACATAAAAGACCGGGTACTTCAGGCTTCACGCAAACAAGAGAATATCCCATAGCAGTATGTGAACGTCAGACTGCTCCCGGATCTTTCCAGGCACACATTACAACGTCGCCATAACCTGTTAATGGTCACGAAAGCCTTGAGGAACCACAAAATCCTCCATAAATGGAAGTACCCTGCTACGCTCTCTATCACCCATAATGGGGTCACTATCTCAGTATCCACCCTGGAAGAAGGGCTTACTGCCCTAAAGAGATGGAACATCATTGCGGATCAGCCTATACAACAAGCTTACCCGGCAGGGCCCTCATTCATTCAAAATGATTGGCAGGTAGTGTCTTACAAGAGATCCAGCAAGAAACAGGCAGGTGGAAGCTCATAATTGAAACCCAAGTTATCACTGGTTTATCTCCAGGGCTGAGTTTCTGTCTTAGAATCTCTCCCTCACCCTTATAACACCAATAGCAGCTACATCTGCACAAGGATCAATTGTGTGATCCATTTCTTATGTTACTTATGATGACTTTCTGTTTGGTTTTCAGTTTTTTTTTTTATCTCCTTCTCTAAGTGATATATGCAGCTTCTCAGAATTAATTACACCTCCGAACCAGGAGAGGATTCGCTAAAGCCTGTCGTCCCCATCAACAACCATGCAACACTGGACGTTATCTATGGTCGCAGTGAGTACTCCCACCACTCAGCCTCACGATCTAACACACATCTATTAAAATGACGATAACCTGTCTTTCAATCAATGCCAGAGGTTTAAATCATCCGGCTAAACGCTTTTCCTTATGGAAGGAAGCTCACAAGCAAAAGGTGGACATCTTGAGCGTCCAAGAAACGCACTTTCAACTAGACAATACTCCCCATTGCGCTCACAAGGATTACCCACACATCTACGTGGCCTGTACGCCGCATCGAAAAACAGGGGGTGTCCTTTTAGCCTTCAAAAATTCCATATCTTTCGAACCCAAAGAAAATATTACTGATGAAGAGGGCAGGTACATCATCGCCACAGGGGACATTAACTCCAATCCCTACACCATAGTAACGCTATACGCTCCAAATTCGCAAAAATTAGATTCATTAAAAAAAAAAGTGCTCTACAAAGCAAAAGCCTTGAAATATGGCAACCTTCTGATTTGCGTAGACTTTAATGTGACACCGGACCCACTTCTAGATACATTGTCAGGTAAAGGAACTTTGTCCCTCCAATCATTACTACACAAAGAGGAAATATTTGACACATGGAGATGTCTACACGGCAATGAAAGGGACTACACCTTTTTCTCAAGCAGACACTGCTAATACTCCCGCATAGACTTATTTTTAGCGGATAAATGGCTTCTACAAAATATTGAAAACAACAATCCATGATATTACGTGGTCAGACCACTCCGCTATTTCTGTATCTATTACGGAGAAGGGAATCTCCTCCTCAACCCCCATCTGGCGCTGCAATACACGCATCCTCCAAGACCCACAATACCAAACACTACTATCTCAGCAATTAAAACATTTTTTCTTAGACAATGACGGATCAATCACTGACCCATACATCTTATGGAACTCACACAAGGCCTTCATGAGAGGCGTTTTAATTCAAACAGGAGACGGGCTCAGCAGCTTAATGCTGTCCTTTTAGAAATATATAATGCTACCACTCAACACAAAAAATCCCCTACATTACCATTTACTGAAAAATGAAACTCTCTCAGAGAAAAACTTAGAAATACTCTCTCCCAACAATATGACATGCATCTCCGACACCTTCAACTAAACTATTATGCAAATGCTAATAGAGCAGGCAAATATCTAGCGAAAAGATTAAAGGCGGCTCGCACCAAAAAGAGAATAGCTTTCCTACAGCATCCTACACTACCACACCAAATCATAAACCCTCAAGCTATAGCTGGCCAATTTGCGGATTACTATGGCTCACTATACAATCTGCACACAGATCCCAACATGCACCAACCAACAGTGGAACAGATTGAAACATTCCTAAAGAATATTAATCTCCCAACTCTTTCCACACACCAGTTAGAAACCCTGAACGCACCAATCACAATACGGGAAATAGAACAAATAATACACACTCTTCCCAATGGAAAATCTCCAGGGCCGGATGGCTTTTCCAATGAATACCTCAAAACATTTGCCAAAACTCTATCACCACATATGTCAACAATATACAACAAAGCTGCTGAGACCGCAACTCTTCCTCAAGATATGTTGAAAGCTTACATAGTGACATTACCAAAACCAGGCAAAGAACGCACCACACCAGCAAACTTCAGACCTATTTCTCTCCTAAACTCCGATATAAAAATATACGCCAAGCTGTTAGCCAAAAGATTAACAGACATAATCCCAAATATTATAAAGCGCGACCAGATGGGTTTTGTGAGGGGGAGACAAACCTCTGATGCAACCAGGAGAATTGTGAATGTGATACATTTTGCTGAAAGAACTCGAACGCCTTCTCTGCTATTGTCGATTGACGCAGAGAAGGCGTTCGACAGAGTCCATTGGACTTGTATGAAAATGACTCTTACCAAATTTGGGTTCAAGGGTCCCATACTGCAAGCCATTCTGGCTTTTTATTCATGCCCGTCGGCACAGGTTTATTCCTCTGTTTTTTTATCTAAACCATTCAACATCACCAATGGAACAAGACAGGGGTGCCCCCTATCCCCAACAGTTTTCAACTTAATGATTGAACCCCTAGCTGAAACCATAAGGTCTCACCCCCTGATTACGGGCTTCCAGTTTGGCTCCAGTTCGCACACCATAAACCTCTTTGCGGACGATGTAATCCTCCTCCTGACCAATACGGCCACATCGTTACCACAAGCTCATGCAATTCTTAGCACATTTGGGGAAGTCTCATACTATAAAGTTAACTTCACCAAATCATTAATACTGGATATAGGAGTTCCACCCCACAAACGCAAAATGCTTCAGTCACAATTGCCTTATACGTGGAGCTTAGGAGGCATAACATACCTTGGTATCACACTTACCAATAAAACCTCCACGCTTGTCAAAGCCAATATGATCCCACTGATGGCCACACTGGAAGCCCAAATCAGGAATATGTCCAATAAGGAAATCTCATGGCTTGGAAGAATTACAGCATATAAGATGATGATATTACCGCAAATACTGTATATGTTTCGCTCCTTACCAATCCACATACCTATTCACTATATCCACAACATGACAAAATTAGGTTGAAAATATATATGGAACGGTAAAAAAGCTAGATGCTCCAGAAACAACCTCACGTTTCATAAAAAAAAAAAAATAGGAGGGGCAGGCCTAGCGGACTTATATGACTACTACTGGGCAGTCAGACTAGACCAGACCAAACTATGGTTCAAACACGAGGACACACCACTATGGGTAGACATTGAAATGGCATTAGCCCCAACAAAAGATTTAACCTTACTATTGCTAAGCGATGGGTGGTTACCATGGAATTTGTCAACTTTTACTCCCCCAATGCAGATCTCACTGAGCATGGAGATTTATACTCGAACAGAAACACAATGATATTCAAAACATACAATACACCCTACCCCTGACACTACTAGAGACAAAGATTCCTTTACTGAAGGTAAATCACTTGACAAGCAAAGGTATCACTAACATCTTAGATCTCTATAACGGAACACAATTAAAAACGATTGATCAGATCATGTCCCAGTATAACCTCCCGAACGACAGGAAACTTTTATACCTGAGGATCACACATTTTCTTAAACCCTGCTCTAGACCGACTATCTCCATCCCAAACACAATATGGCAATTTTATTCAACTGCTGATAGTAACACAAAAGGTATATCCTTTTTTTACAATAAAATAAGGGATAAAAGTACATTCCTCAAAACTACAGCAATGAGAAAATGGGAGGATAAATTGGGCACTATCTTCTCACCAGAAGAATGGCGACAATCAAAGAAATACATAAAGCCTCTCATTGTGTTAAGCACTGGGAACTAGCAATTAAACTGGCTAACAGATGGCATTACACTCCATATAGATTGGCGCACTATTTCCCAGGAACATCACCACTTTGTTGGAGAGCATGTGGACACACGGGTTCTTTACTACACATGCTATGGCATTGCCCCACAGTTAAAAGCACATTGAATCAAATATTTCGCCTAATCTCCTCTATAACAGGAATGCTCACACCCCCAGACCCGACTTTAGCAATCTTACACTTAAACATAGAAAAATTTCACACGGACTTCAGACCTGTAGTGACTCACATACTGCTAGAGACAAGATCAATGATCCTACGTAACTGGAAATCCATGACAGCCTTGAATATGACAGACATAGTTAAAGCTGTTAACAGGAACTACACTTTTGAACGTCTCATAGCATTAAACTCATCAAAATGTGTGACCTTCGACAAATCTTGGTCTATATGGCCATATAGAATATGATCTAGTTGTTACAAGAGGTGACTATATCGTATTAACAGTACCAGTAGGTCTAGTACTATACCTATATACTTATCTCAGGATTGTAACTTCTGAATGTATATCACACCAAGATGTATATCACTTATTACCCTACTTTATGTTATGTAACCCATTTACTTTCATTTTTCATTTTCTGTATTTACTTCTTGAAGTACTCAATAAAAACCTATTGAAATAAGTGTAAGCGTAAGCGTAAGCATTTGAACGCCTGTGACAAGGACCGATTGTAATGGCTAGATGACTGGGTCAAAGTAATTCCAAAACTAACTGTTGTGAGAAGTTTCTGGTCTGCAGTGGTCAGGATCCACCAAGAATGGTCCAAGGAAGGAAACAGGGTCATGGGTGGCCAAGGACCATTGATGCATGTGATTGTTCCGATAAAAAGACATCACCTCTTTGCATATAGGGCGGCTTAGCCGCAGACCGGTCCGGATGCCAATGCATAGTTGCCAACTGTCCCGAATTTCCTGGGATTTAGACCTTTGTCCCGGTTGTACCGTTTCCCAGGAAATCGACGTTTTCTCAATTTTTTTTTTGGCCGCTAGAGGTCCACAACCAGCACTGAAGTGTCTCTGCCGGTCGCCATTTTACAGAAGACCAGGTATCGTGATGAGGAAAGAGGCGGAACCCAGGCTCCGCCTCTTGGTTCTTCCCTTCAGCCTCCACGAGTTGGGCTTCTGGAATGGCGGAGACCATTCACCAGCAGTGGTGTCGCTACCCGGGTGCAGAGGGGGCACCTGATGTAAGGAGGGACTCCGCTGGCTGGGGGCACCTGATGGCAGGTGACGTGGCAAGCTCAAGGCTCCCACTGATTCTGCATTATGGCGAGTTGAAAGATTTCATTTTATATTACAATGTAATAGAAATAATGTGCTTCAATCATCCTGACACCATAACCATGGTGCCGTGATGATTGAAGCGCCAACACCAGGTGTTTGGAGTATCTTTATCTGCTGATTGTTAAACTTTCTGGAATACACATTTCTATTGTGGTGTAGGACCTGGGCCTGCTGTCCCTCCATCCCTTTTTCTTTCCTTCTCTCTCCTTCCCTTCCTATCTCTTGCTCCCTCCATACCTCGTTCATCTCAGACTCTAGCCACAACCCATTTAAGCCATGCCCATTTTAGCTCTGCCCCCTAATTATAGCAAGACTCCGCCTACAGATAAAAAAAGTGTCCGTATAAATTTTTACAATATTGCCAACTATGCCCATGCTGACCTGTGTCCACAGCCAAAAGCATCTTCAATGGGCACATAAGCATCAGAACTGACCACAAAACAATGGAAGAAGATGGTCTGATAAATCTGGTTCTCTTTTACATCATGTGGATAGCCAGGCGTTTGTGTCGCTTACCTGGGAAAGACATGGCACCAGGATGCAATATAGGAAGAAGACAAGCCGGCTGGGATGGTGGGATGCTTTTGTCTAGTAGTGTCAGGGCCATGTTGGTGGCAAAAGGGGGACCTACTCAATATAAGGTAGGCAGACAATGTTATGGTGGGTTGTCATAATGTGAGGTGTACAATAGCCTGATAGATCACACTGGGTTGCAGAGATTGTACTACCTTCTCGTCAGGTCCACTTCTGTTCAGTCAATTACCAATACATGTGCTTTCTGCTGCTGGCAGCCTAAGGTGCCATTATTTTAGTACTGAAAACAAAAAAAAAAAAAAAAAAGTGTAGCTCTAGCCTAAGTTGACCCCATCTGATGACAATCCATACATGCTCAGACACTCTGATTCTTGTGCCACTCGAACAGAAAAAGAAAAAGCCAGTTAAAGTGATATAATTTTCATTAAAACAGTAAATTCTCACAAAATCAACCTACTGCAGCTATTGAGGGGTTAAAACAGACAATACACTCACCGTAGCTCCCCTTCCAAGGCCTGGATAACTACTGCGTAGCTCCTGCCCGTCTCCTCCAAGAATTTGTAGCAGGTCTGCAGGCTCTCACTCATGGGGTCCTGTAAGGAAAGACAGAATGGAAAAGCTTCCAGTACAAAGCAATTTTGCATGGTGTGGTCTTCCCCCAAGCCCCTCTCCTGCAGCCTACTGAACCTCACCAGCAACAGCTGCCCACTGGGCTTCATTGCAGGGGAACGGCACACAGATCAATGACAAAGCTCATCCGAATTCTCACTTTGAGGCACACTGGGAATTTGCCCAGCTAGGATCGGGGCTGCTCTGTGCAAAACCACTGTATAGATAAGGCAAGTATGACATGTTATTTTTTTATCGTTTACAATCACTATGAACTTAACTGAAAATAACTGTTACTTTTTAAAAGATAAGGATTCTTATCCTGGTGTATTAGCTTTGTGAATTGAGCCTACAGCTTCCTCTTGAACAAGTTAATGGCCACCATTAAAGCAGACAGACAATCTAAGGAATCAATCACCCGACCACAAATCAACACTTTTTGGTGGCTTTAAGTCTTTTGCTGCCTCAGCCTTGGACTAAGGAGGTCCAAGATGGCACTGAGAGAGCTGGGCTGCAGGAGGGGGGGGGGTTGAAACTATACCTCTGAAACCATCATTTGTCACTCCTGGACGCCAGTGGCGCCTTTTTTAATGAATGTCCAGAGATGCACTTTACAGTGGAAGTAAAGTCTGCAATACTTACCTCTCCTTGAATGGTCCGAGGTCCCTCAACCACACTGGCATCTTTGGGGTCTTCATTGGCCGGCACAAGCTGACATCACACCTATGCATGCGAAGGGTTTCAGTCATCCAGACACAGGATGTGCCAGAACGTAAACTGGGCAGCACAAGAAACAAAAAACCTACACCCTTTACAGCAGAGACTTCCTTTCACTGATGGTCATCTGAAAGGCCCCTTACATTGGTGGCCAGTAGAAACAATGCTCCTCGTATTGGGGCCAGTGGCAAGAATGCCCTTCACATTGGGGGCCAGTGGAAAGAATGTGTTGAAGACAGTTAAAAAGATAGTTGGACTCATGCTTTTGGCTTGGCCAAGTGATCCTGTAACTATGAAGTTACCAAATGGAAGGTTAAGGAGCCCCCAGCAACTCTGGGGTTCCATGAAACCTGTGCCTGAGAGGCACACATGCACTGTCCATGATTGGACAAATATGGCGCATTCCACCATGTAGACGATTTTACACGTCGCTTCGGGCTACCCATGTCAAATTCCTAGCATCGCTGCAGAAAAAAACAAAATGCAGTGCACTCTGGACTGCATTAGTTTAATTGGAGGACAGGTGAGATATCAGGAGTCCTCTATACCGTACCTCCATTATGTCTCCTTAAACTGTTACAAAAAAAAAAAAAAAAAGTATTAATAATAATTTAATCTATCACGAGATAGAAAAAAAAAAAAAAAAAAGTGGTGACCCCCCCCCCCCTCACACTGCGGTCAAGCCAGCCGTGGTTTGAAAATACACGGTCTAGCCAGGCGCCAGCCAAATAAAAAGTGCGTGCGCCTATTACGATGAGTACGGTAATGACAGAACACACATCACACACGGAGAGCCCGCCCGCCCCGAGGTAGTGGCTTTGCAGGGGGCGGGTGCGAGGCCAGTCGGCACAACGATCCCCTCTTTTTTGGCGGCTGGCTAGACCGTGTATTTTCAAACCACGGCTGGCTTGACCGCAGTCCCCTCACATACAGTACATGCACAAAAGGTAAATGCACTAAAACCTTGCTGGCAATACACAAATTAAACATTGACACCCATGCTGGAGTGAGGGATATAACTCTAGGTCCATTATTCAGGTAACTCGAAACTGATGATCTGTAGGGGGGCTTTTAAAGTGTTGTCTATGGAAAATAAAAGGGTACTGAAGTTTGCTGTCACGTCACTGGATCACGCAACTTTAACCTCCCTGGCGGTATGATTATTTCGGATTTTAGGTGCTGAAAGCGGTACAATTATTTTGCATGGAAATTTGGCGTTTTATATTGTAGGTCTGTAAATCTTAACAATAACACACTTAAATCTGTCCAAACCAGAGTCTAGTAGATATCCCGGGTATGATAAAGTTTGAAACACAAAAGCATAAATTATAATATACTAAATAAAAATAAATAATTTAAAAAAATAAAAAAAAATAGTAATAAAATAAATTTCCCCACAATTCACTAGCGCTCAATTCTGCAAGTGTTCTAATTTACTATCGCTGTTTTCTAGCTGGTCTAAAGCCACTTTTGACGTAAAGGGACACTTTTTGGTTGCTATGGACAATCTCCAGTTTCCAGGCAGAAAGAAAAGTGTATATCATGTAAAACTGCATGCAGGGCATAGGACAAAGCACTGGGGACAAAAGGGATGTGAAATCATTTCATACAGTACTGTAATCTGTAAGATTACAGTACTGTATGTGTTATGATTTTTACTTTTTTTTTTAATTTGCCGCCAGGCTCAGCCCCCGTGCGTCACGCCGCTCGCAGGGAACGGAGCCTGGCATGGAGAGGCTTCGGAGGAGGACGGAGCCCTCGGACACTGCGGGTGACATCGCAGGATCCCGGGGACAAGGTAAGTAACGCCGCCCCAGGATCCTGCAATGCGATCCCGAGTGTGGCGCGGGGTTACCGCTAATGGGACTGAATTTTAACCCCGAGCCACACTCGGGAAAACCGCCAGGGAGGCTACGGCTTAAAATGTACCCATTTATGTATTGCAACATCTTTTAAAGTTTTCCATAGACTTGGGTAACATATTGCATCTGTGAGCCCCAAAATTAGCATTAGGGCTTTTTTTTTTTGCGTTTCATAAACCATTGCACTAATATTGTGCAACTTAGAAAATAGGGACTACCAGCATTTTATTCTCTAGGGTGTCTGCTTTCAGAAAATATAGAACATTCAGAGGTTTTATGTAATCTTCAAAAAACAGCTTTGGCTGAAAGCATTCAGCACAGTGGCAAGTGTAACTTTAAGAGACCCCATCCCTATTGGATGAATGAGAAATGAGAAATGCAGATGTTGGATGGACAGCACTGAATATGACTTGTTTGGCACATGGATGACACTTATTTCAAATATATTTATAATCAGAGAACCAATCATTGTCCTCTCTTCCTATTTGTGCCCCCTCCTAGGACAGGTGTACAGGGGTCCCCTCTGCTCAGCCTTACCTGCTCCACCTCGGTCAGGCCGCCCATCTTGTACCTGATGAGGTTGTAGATCTCCTTGGGGTAGAAGAGTGACCTCAGGAACTCCATGGCCGGGGATGATCAACTCTCTGCGGTCGCCGCATCCACACACACCGGCCGTTTTTATAGTAGCAGCGGCCGGCCCCGCCCTCACCTGTCACCAGCGGCCAATCGCTTTGCGGAGGGACGATGTAGAGGCGTGGCGTGCTGCTTTCAGTGACAGCTGGTCGGGGCTGCGTAGGTGCGGTGGGCGGGTGCAGCCATACAGGAGACTGGCAGGGAATGCTGAGCCTTGTGGTGCACACACCATGATGGGGGAGGAATGGAGGTACTCCCAGCTCTGTGTAGCTGTATTCCTCATGTCTCTGGAGAGGGGACAACACATTGATGGCTATGGGCAGCACCAGCTCTGCTTTATATCATGCATCCTCATGGTGTCAGTGCAAGAGACTGGATTCGTTAGGCTGTGCTCAGAAATACAGAATATATATATATATATATATATATATATATATATATATATATATATATATATATATATATATATATATATATATTTTTTTTTTTTTTTAACCACTTCAGCCCCTGAAGATTTTACCCCCTTCCTGACCAGAGCACTTTTTGTGATTCGGCACTGCGTCGCTTTAACTGACAATTGCGCGGTCGTGCGACGTTGTACCCAAACAAAATTGACGTCTTTTTTTCCCCCACAAATAGACCTTTCTTTTGGTGGTATTTGATCATCTCTGCGGTTTTTATTTTTTGCGCTATAAACAAATATAGAGCGACAATTTTGAAAAAAAACACAATATTTTGTACTTTTTGCTATAATAACTATATCCCCATTTTTAAAAAAAAAATAAAAATTTTCCTCAGTTTAGGCTGACATATATTCTTCTACATATTTTTGGTAAAAAAAAAATCGCAATAAGCGTATATTGATTGGTTTGCGCAAAAATTATAGCATCTACAAAATAGGGGATAAATTTATAGCATTTTTATTATTATTTATTTTTTTTACTCGTAATGGCGGCGATATTTGTCGTGACTGCGTCATTATGGCGGACACATCGGACAATTTTGACACATTTTTGGGACCATTGGCTTTTATACAGCGATCAGTGCAATAAAAATGCATTGATTACTGTAAAAATGTCACTGGCAGTGAAGGGGTTAACACTAGGGGGCGATCAAGGGGTTAACTGTGTTCCCTAATGTGTGTTCTAACTGAAGGGGGGAGGGGACAGACTAGGGGAGATAACAGATCGCTGTTCAAACTCTGTATGAACAAAGGATCTGTTACTTCTCCCCTCAGAGAGTCGGGAGGTCTGTGTTTACACACAGAGCTCCCGGGTCTCGCCGAGTTACGAGCCATTGGCTCCGGGGGCGAGCAGTGAGTGCGCGCCCTCTAGTGGTCACCTTTGAAGCCGACGTAACATGGCGGCGATTCGCCTGCCCGTGCCATTCTGCCGCAGTATAACTCTGGCGGCTGGTCGGCAAGCAGTTAATTAAAGTTGCACCTGACAAAGTCAGGACTGGATCAAAGCATAAAACCCAGGAGAAGCCATTCTCATTGATGGCATCCCAGTCTCAGTCCGTAGGGTTCAATATTGAGTTGGCCCACCCTTTGCAGCTATAACAGCTTCAACTTTTCTGGGAAGGTTTCAAGGTTTAGGAGTGTGTCTATGGGAATGTTTGATCATTCTTCCAGAAGTGCATTTGTGAGGTCAGGCACTGATGTGGACAAGAAGGCCTGGCTCGCAGTCTCCACTCTATTTCATCCCAAAGGTGTTCTATCGGGTTGAGGTCAGGACTCTGTGCAGGCCAGTCAAGTTCCTCCACCCCATACTGGCTCATCCATGTCTTTATGGACCTTGCTTAGGACTAAGACTGGGATGCCATTAAAGTTCATGTGCGTGTAAAGGCAGGTCTGATTGAAATTGAATCAAGTCAATCAGGAGGTACGTTATGACTATTCAATTCTAAGCAGATTTGATACATTTTGATCAAATCATCGATTGCATGAAAATAATTGAAGCGTGTACGGCCAACATTCGACTCACCATACAATCTGATTGTCCAATGTAGAATCAACCTTAGATTCACCAAAATTATATAATATGAAGACTTACTTAAACTATCCAATCATTTTATATCCAATCAGGCACTACAGACTTCTTGGTAGATCGAATGGTGACCATACACTATACAATCTGATTGTACGATCTCTGTACAACCTCTTTTAGATACACCAAAACTATATAATAGGACACACCTAATCTAGCCAATCAATCTGTCAATCTGTATCCAATCTGGCAAACCCTTGCTCTACATACTGTAGTTGACGGTAGATCTAAAGGAGATTGTATGATCAGATTTTATAGTGTATTGTGAGCTTAAAGTGATACTAAACACACACTGTTTAAATTACATTGTCCCTTTTATTTCTATATATAGATGGTGGCACTGTAATTATTTTAAATAATTTAATAATTATTTATTAATTATTTTAATTAAAAAAAAAAAAGTACCTTTTTCCTAATCCATATACAGCTGTCACATGTTAACAGCAAACAAATACTCTTGCGCAATGGCGGTACGTCGGGGTAGTCCGTCTCTCAGGGGATAGTTGCTATGGCCTTGCTGCCCTCCAGGATAGGGGATATCCTAGTAGTGATAGAACAAGAAAGAAAAGGAGGGCACAACCAGCCTTGTGCATTATCCCAAGCAATTTTATTAATACAACCAGAATAAAATACTACTCACAAACATGTGGAGATAAAGCGCTTAGTGTGGCCACCTGATCGTGGTGATCAGTCCAGAACCAATAGTCTACAAATAGCTAGGAGAAGAAGCTATGACTTCGAAACGCGTCAGTCAGCAGCAGCCCTGATGTCTTTTCCATGGACTATTGGAGACTATTGGTTCTGGACTGATCGCCATGATCAGGTGGCCACACTAAGCGCTTTATCTCCACATGTTTGTGAGTAGTATTTTATTCTGGTTTTATTAATAAATTTGCTTGGGATAATGCACAAGGCTGGTGCGCCCTCCTTTTCTTTCTTGTTCTACAGCTGTCACATGACCCAGCTCTTTCCCAGCCTGCCTGCAGGGAAACATAAACAGGAGGAGCTTCTAGTCCTCTGCTGCTGGTCACATGATCAAAATAAAAAAAATCAGCCTTTGGAATACAGAGTAAAAATGAATAATTAATAACAATAAACTGTTTTAAATTGTCAGAAAAAATATATATTTGAAATCAAATCTTTATTATTTTTTTGGCAATAACATGGTGTGGGCAGATTTCTGCCAGTCACAGGCTGTGTCACAACCCTCCAGCCTGTGTCTTAGAATTAGAGGAAGGCGAAGCCTCCATTAATCTACATGTAATATCCCGCCCGTATTGTGTTTAGCTGGCTAGTGGGTATGGAGGAGAAGGGGGAGGGAGTGGACAGTCATTTACCACTATGTATACACCCACATGTGTGACTCTATAGTCACATGATCTGCTCAGATGTGATCGGGAGGAAATGCTCAGCATAGAAACTCGCTGAAAACTGAGCAGAGCTGCCAACTCTGTTCTGCAAAATCCCTAGCTGAATTGGGGACATGGACAGGAGAGGGAGATGGAGAGCAGCAGGATCAACCAGGTTTTTTTTGCAGAATACAGAAAACGAATCTCATAGTATTAACAGCATGTAATAGACAATTTATTGATAGTTTTTTATGATGTAGGTTTAGTGACACTTTAAATGAGATTGTATAATGTATGTGAGTTAGAGGCCAGGTTCACATATGTGCGGCCGCAGGTCACAGCAGGGGGTCCAGTGCATCCCTGTTCAACGATTCAGGTTCGAATCAGGTCCGAATTTTTTGCCTGAATTCGCACCTGTATCAGAACCAAAGATACACAGAACCCTTTCCAAATGCGGACCGTGGCCACCCCGGAGGTGTGTGAACCGGCTCCACTGAGAGCCAGGCACACTCTCCTGTCATGCAAATTGGATACGGCGAAACCCACATCCAATTTGCATAAGTGTGAACCCAGCCTAAAGGAGATAGTACATTCAGATTGTAACGTGTGTGGGGGGCTTGAAGGAGATTGTACAATTAAATTGTATGACCACCCTAAGGGACAAAGCGATGAGGCCAGTTAGGTTGGCCATACACGGCTAGATTTTCATTCTGAAAAATATTAAAGCTGAACTCCGAGGATGACTAAAAATGCTTCTTTACGGTAGGGCTGCACTGCAAGGGTTAAATGTTTGCCTAGGTCTGGTGAGTGGCAAAATGCACTTTTACTTACCCAATACTTCAGCTGAATCAAAGGAAAATCAGCTGGAGGGCAGTGCCCTATGGAGAGAGGGACCCACCCCTCAAATTGCTTAAAAATGATTTACGCAGGATATTAAGGAGAACAAATTGAGGATGGGCGATGAGAGCCAAAGAACCTGTATAACTTGTATAAGACAATCTGACATCATCGTCCTCCTAACAGAACCGTAACAGTAATCCACATGTTGTACCTTTATAAAGTCCACGCACATAGAATAAGAACGTCTCCAGAGACCTGGTGCAAAAAACAAAAATGGACAATGCTGAACCTCAAGCTCACCATACATGGATCGCTTTTTTTTTTTTTTTTTGACCAGCCAATTGATAATCTTATCCACACAAGCGAGCTGGATGGAGGAATCCTCCCTACTGCGTTATTGTATTCTGACAGCAGAGACTTTTCCAATGTCAGTATTACTTACTGTATCAGTGCTGCAGCCAATTGGTTGCAGGCGTTGATCGAACAAAAATTTACTAACAGTCCTGTTTGAGAAGAGTCCATCATTAGATCGATTTCTCTCAAACGGGAACACCACAGATCAAAATTTGGCTCTCCTCTCTTCGATAAGTAACCACTGATACCAAATATCCATTTAGGTGTTTTTAAGGGGGCATCATGACTACCAATGCAAGAGGACCCTTTCCTACTGCCACCAATGTAAGGGGGGTCTCATTCAGACTGACCACCAATGTAAAGGAAGCCCTTCTCCCACTTACCACCAATGGAAGGGAGTCCCTCCCTGAATGATCACCAGTGTGAACAAGTCCTTTTCCCACTGATCACCAATGAAATCCATTTAGGTGTTTTTAAGGGGGCATCATGACTACCAATGCAAGAGGACCCTTTCTTACTGCCACCAATCTAAGGGGGTCTCATTCAGACTGACCACCAATGTAAAGGAAGCCCTTCTCCCACTTACCACCAATGGAAGGGAGTCCCTCCCTGAATGATCACCAGTGTGAACAAGTCCTTTTCCCACTGATCACCAATGAAATCCATTTAGGTGTTTTTAAGGGGGCATCATGACTACCAATGCAAGAGGACCCTTTCTTACTGCCACCAATCTAAGGGGGTCTCATTCAGACTGACCACCAATTTAAAGGAAGCCCTTCTCCCACTTACCACCAATGGAAGGGAGTCCCTCCCTGAATGATCACCAGTGTGAACAAGTCCCTTTCCCACTGATCACCAATGAAAAGAAGGTCTTTTCTGACTGGCCACCAATGAAAGGAAGTCCTTCTTTGACTGACCACCAATTGACGGAAGCCCTTCTCCCACTGTTCACCAATAAAAAGGAAGTCCTTTTAGCACTGACCACCAATGTAAAGAAAGCCCTTCTCCCACTTACCACCAATGGAAGGGAGTCCCTCCCTGAATGATCACCAGTGTGAACAAGTCCTTTTCCCACTGATCACCAATGAAAGGAAGGTCTTTTCTGACTGGCCACCAATGAAAGGAAGTCCTTCTTTGACTGACCATCAATTGAAGTAAATCCTTCACCCACTGATCACCAATGAAAGGAAGTCCTTTTCTGACTGACCACCAATGAAAGGAAGTCCTTCTTTGACTGACCACCAATTGACGAAAGCCCTTCTCCCACTGTTCACCAATAAAAAGAAAGTCCTTTTAGCACTGACCACCAATGAAAGGAGGGATTCTCTCACTGACCAACAATGTAAGGGAGTCCTTTTCCCGCTGAGCACCAATGAAAGGGAAACCTTTTCCCACTGAACTGTAAGGGAAGTCCTTCTACCACTGAACATCAATGTACGGGAGTTCCTTTCTCACTGAGCACCGATGTAAGGAGCTCATTTTCCACAAGAGGAAAGAAGCCGGTTGGTAGCCAGAGATGTTAGTCATCTAAAGCTTAGCAATGGATCAATCAATCAGGTGCAAGACAAACAGAATAAGCATAAGTTAAATTTATGGTGGCAACATCTGAAAATGGCAAAAATGGTGTCAATAGCTGTCTGTCATAGATTCCAACACACTATTCCAATATGTCTTCAGGGGCAAGAACTAACTGACAGCAAAGATGCCATCTGTCCTCAGGCAGATGGTCAGAGCAAACAGCAGAAAGTGGAAACAGGGTCAGCAGGCACAGACAAACCATTCCCAAAGAAAATCCAGGTTCTGCAATGGAGCAATAACAAACATAGCAAGCCAATAATGAGAATAAGCTCAGACAAGTTGAATACAAACTCAATCCAAACAATCTGCAGGAGTAACCCAGGACATGAACAGACAGACATCAGACAGACCTGAATATAGGCCAAACATACACAGAATAACTTGCTGATTAAGCATAGGCTGAATGTCAAGCAGTCACCTTAAGCAAAAGGACAGGTGTACAAAGCAAAAAACTGAGCTGCAATGCTGAGTATCAACCTGAAGATGGCGAAGGTTCAAGCCTAATTTCAAGGTGGCAAGAGGAACTTACCTGGTTATAGCACATAGGAGTGCCTAGCTGGCTACAAAACACTCCAAGACTGTAACTTTCTGATTTTCTTCTTTCATAGTAGATGCTAGATATAGAGAATAGAGCATCTACCACCATATAAGAATTAACAAGGAAGAAGAGGTAACAGCAACAAAACAATGGCCAGGACCACAGAGGATAATAGGTATACACATCACCAAACAAAGCAAGGCCAGAGTCCAATGACGTAGAGCAGTGGTCTCCAAACGGCGGCCCAGGGGCCGGATGTGGCCCCTTGCCTGCCTTTATACGGCCCTTAGAACTACTCCCTCCACAGACACTAAATGATGCAGAACCATTTCTCCCACTGACACCAATGATGGGGCACTATTCCCCCACTGATACCAACAAAGGGGCACTATTCCTCTCACTAAAACCAATGATAGGGCATCGTTTAATCTCATTGACATTGAAGCAGTTACTACTCTACAAAGTCCGGCTCCCTAAAGCCTGAATGACAGTAAACTGGCCCTTTGTTTGGAAAGTTTGGAGACCCCTGACGTAGAGAATTATGACATTAGCAAGAATATGTAAGGCAAGGTTATCCAAGACTAGACAGGGAGATTAAGGACACTGTTGTACATAAGGCAAAGTGCCTTAAGTTAAATGTCCCAGCACCTGGCCAATAGGGAGGCAACCCTAAATATCCATAGGCAGAGTACAAATAAAACATAAGTGTGGGCAAGCTGAGCAGGGTGGATGCACAGCCCTGGGACAGCTGACATACAAGTGACAGTAGGAAAGGAGAGGAAGAGTGCACATAAGAGCCAGGAGAATTGGGATTGACTCCAAATGTTCCTTAAATAAGTTAAATCTACTGTTTTGCACCAGTTGCTCTACCCTCCGAGCCATTTGGGTATGAAATGAAAAGTCCTGCTTTATAAGCCTTTTTAATACTTAATTATTATGTCTAAGGAAGCCAAAATGGCAATTGTCCAGAGGCTCTACAACTGATCTCCAAGGTTCTGAAATGGTCACCTACCACTGGAAACTGTCTACCGATTGATGGTGTTTTCTGAGTTGTAACTGAAATTGGGAACCCACTTTCCCATCACTTTGAAGGGAATGTGCTAGAAGCATGTGCCTTTATCTCCGATCAATCTCATACTGTGTCATTTTGGTAATATAGGCTTCACCATTACCTTTCACCAATGACAACTCTGTAAGGCCCAGATTAAAGGTCACCATTCGGGTCAAGGGTGAGGGGATTATTTATAAGCATGAGGGT
Source organism: Aquarana catesbeiana (assembly GCF_042186555.1). Lineage (NCBI taxonomy): Eukaryota > Metazoa > Chordata > Amphibia > Anura > Ranidae > Aquarana > Aquarana catesbeiana. The sequence goes on along the minus strand of NC_133327.1, from coordinate 44,716,606 downwards.
GAAGTTTGGGATTTAATGATTAAAATATATGTAACCCAAAATCTATTTTTCAAAATGTTTGGCACCACGTCTCAATACATACTCTACAGTTTATATACTCTACAGTTTCCTTAAGCAAAGGGTATTTTGTGAATCAATTGCAAAGTTTACTATCTGCAGATCCTGCTTGAAATGGCACTTCCTGTTGCAGGCTGACAACACTTAACCTTAACCAAGTAGATTTCAGAATACAAATTCATATGAAAATTCTAAGTACATTCGATGACTTAACAAATGTTCAAAATTACTTTATAATTTTGTTTGCTTTAAACATTGGATTTTAGAAAGAAATGTTATTTCTTGAACAAAAACCATTGTTAAAAATTGATTTGTTTGAAAAAACAAATTTCATCCTGCCTCTTCGAAATTTCTTGTCGTTGAGCCAAGAAACAAATATCAATTTGGTAGCACTAACCATTGGAAAATTGAACAGATGTTCTTAAAACAAAAAAATTTTGATTGAAATTCTGATGGTATATGGCCAGCTGGCAATAAGCAGGTTATCAGACAGGCGGCCCAACAACCAACTGAAGAGGTTGCATGGCAGGCTGACAACAATATCACTATTTGCTGCTAGGCAGTGAATTAGCATTGTTAATGGCAGGATCTCCAGGTAAGAAACTTTGCAGCATTTCCACAAAATACAACTTGTTCAAGAAAATGGTGTACAAAAAGACGTCATGCCAAACATACTGAAAAATAGGTTATATGTATATTAACAGTTTTATATTTTTACCAGGGGACTATAGCCCCTTTCACGTGAAGGGTCCAATCGGGACCGCCTGTCAGTTTTTCAGGCAAACCCGATCAGATTGTCCATTCACCCCTATGGACCGGTGGGTGTAAACAGACTTGTATCTGTTTACACCTGCCTACCTCCTATCTGAACAGCTGAAAACAAACAGAAGGGGATCAGTTCTTCTTCATGTAGGCAGATCGGATCAGAGGGCACTCTGCTGTCCATTTATACCCAGCCGCCCACAGAGCGGAGCAGACTCTGTCCGTGTCCGCTCTGCATAAACTGTGAGCAGACACGGACCTGTCATCTGCCAGCTCTGCTCTGATCACCAGGGGATTAGCAGACACATCCCCTGCTGATCAAAATGGAGTCCATCCCCAAGGAGCCTAGAGATTAACTTAAACTGGATACACACTATACAACTTTTGTTGTTTGATTTCCTTTAGATTTACCAAGTAGTGCAAGGGCCTGCCTGAATGCATACAAATTGAAACTCTTAAGCCTTGTAAACACGATCAGATTTTCCACAAACAAAGCCTCGGACTTTTGTTCGAAGGGCTTTGGCCAAAACTTGTCTTGCATACAAACAGCAAGCAATTATCGGGCAACAAACACGAACGTAGTGACGTACTATACATACTACGAGACGATAAAGAGGTGGTTCAATTGTCATGCGCCACCCTTTGGGCTCCTTCTGCTAATTTCGTGTTAGTAGAAGTTTGGGGAGTGTTGATTCGCACTTTTAATTTCGTGCTTTTCAGTTCGTTTCTGAATGGCCGTTCGTCAACCAGCCATGTTGCGGAATCGGATGAGATAATGTGTTATTTATTATTGGCCTTGGAGTTATTGCTTTGACCCAAGTTCAGTCCAGGAACAGGAGGAGGAGGATTTCTTGGACCAAAAATTGGTTGCTTTATTAATTGTGACCAATTATGTCATATGCCTTTGCTGCGGGAGCTCCAGGATAATAATCCAGATGATTTTCGGAATTATCTCCGGATGACGGACCCCTGCTTTCACCAACTCTTGGCATTGTTGACCCCCTATATTAAGAAGCAGGACACATGCATGAGGCTTTTATTTTATTTTTTGGTTGAATAATGATTTGATTTCTATTTTTTGGATGCATAGAATGCACTTTTTGGTTAAGTTCTATTGGCAGATAGCATGTCTAATTTTGTTTGTTTTCTTTTTTTAATGCACAATAAAAAAATTGTGGAGAATAATCCTTGGCTATGTGTTTTTGTCTTCAAATGCCATTTTGGGAGTAGGCAGTTACATTTAAAAAAATACAATGTAAAATTAACAAGGGACACCAACATAGTTGTATCTTTGATATTAAAAACTATGAGATAATGCTGTTGTGGTAACTTGACCAAAGGAAAAAAAAAAAACAAGCATAATAATATTATTCTTCATTTCACTAGAAAATAAAAGCCTTTTAAAATACGTTTGGCAGAACTCTGTCAGTATCACCAGCAAAGCAGCTTCATTATTATCCCATTAAAGAAGAAGAGAATTCTGCGCTGCATTTCGAGATTTCATAATTTGCCGCGTCACAAATGTTAATTCTCCATTACGAACGCTAGTTTACAAGACCGACGTGCGTGTGTGTACTTTGGACTTTTGTCTGACGGACTTGTGTACACACGATTGGAAAATCCGACAACAGACATTTGTCCGCGGAAAATTTATAAGCCTGCTAGCCAACATTTGTCCGTGGAAAATCTGACAACAATTGTCCAGTGGAGCATACAAATGATCGGATTTTCCGCCAACAGCCTGTAATCACAGTCCGATCGTGTGTACAAGGCTTTAGACCCCATACACACTATTAGATTTTCTGCAGGTTTTTGTCTTCAGATTTACCAAAATCACATACTGTAATATGAGGTCAAACCTTAAGAGTTTCAATTTGTATGCAATCAGGCAGGCCCTTGCACTACATGGTTTTGGTAAATATAAAGACAAAAATCTGCAGATAATCTAATAGTGTTTATGGGGTCTTAAGATTTGACCTCATATTATATGGTTTTGGTAAATCTGAAGGAAAAAAAAATCTAAAGAAAATTGTATAGTGTGTATCCAGCTTAACCACTTCCCGCCCGGCCTATAGCTGAATGACGGCCGGGCGGTGGTTCAGTTATCCTGACTAAATGGAAATTGATCCTCTTGCGGGACTTTAAAGGGAACACCTACTCCTAGGTCATAAAGAGTATGGAGGATATAGAGATTGTATGATAAAGTGTTTATTAATAGTATAGATCTTTAAATGGATCTGTGGTACATGGGGTAAATATGCAGCATACGTGATACATACAAAAAGATAGCAATACAATGCAAACAATTCACAATCATAGAACTCCAATACGCATGGAACACATATGCGGGGAGTACCCGACGCGTTTCGAGATATACTCTTCCTCAGGGGTATCAGATTGGAATCAGCAAGCAAAGGGTATGTCTATAAATTAAGAAAACAGTTATAAACCAATTGTAAGGGTATTGTAATCGAAATATATAAACATAAATAAAGGTAATGGTTGGAATACGAATATACAATATATATGTAGAAAAACGGTAAGTTACTGACCATAAAGTATTGCTTGGAGGGCATGTGTCTAATGCTGCATCCATATTAAAAAGGGGGGAGATAAGGGAGTCTGAGAGGGACGTAACACCACTGAACGTAAAGGTGTGTCCTGGTCCTGGTCCACAACCCACAGGGCTTGTGTGCCTGCCACGGCGCGGCCGCCAGGAAAAAGTTCCTAATCGTTTTGCAGACTGGACCCTGCAAGTTTCCCCTGGTCTGGCATCCTCTGTCCATCATCCTACCTCTGCATCGATCTGAACCATCTTTTGGCCGGCATCACTTTACCCCCCTGCCTGCAGCACCAGGGACCCCCCGATCCTGGGGGTCACTCAGCTGGGGTATCATACCCGGCCACCCAGGACCCAGGCCCAGACGCACTACTGTTTATACCTCTCCCAGCCTCTCGCCAATAAACCACTGACGGGCTGACTCAGGTACTTCTTGTTGTCACTACCTTTTATTGGGTTGCCATGCCCCTGGGGTCTCCTTGTAATATAAATAACAACAACTCTCTTCCATCTCTTGCTCCCTACAGACTGGAGAACCCCAGGATCATTCCTACCACTGGTGGCCTTTCTGACGCCTTCTGTTGGGGAACTTTTTCCTGGCGGCCGCGCCGTGGCGGGCACACAAGCCCTGTGGGTTGTGGACCAGGACCAGGACACACCTTTAGGTTCAGTGGTGTTACATCCCTCTCAGACCCCCTTATCTCCCCCCTTTTTAATATGGATGCAGCATTAGACACATGCCCTCCAAGCAATACTTTATGGTCAGTAACTTACCGTTTTTCTACATATATATTGTATATTCGTATTCCAACCATTACCTTTCTTTAGGTTTATATATTTCGATTACAATACCCTTACAATTGGTTTATAACTGTTTTCTTAATTTATAGACATACCCTTTGCTTGCTGATTCCAATCTGATACCCCTGAGGAAGAGTATATCTCGAAACGCGTCGGGTACTCCCCGCATATGTGTTCCATGTGTATTGGAGTTCTATGATTGTGAATTGTTTGCATTTTGTATTGCTGTCAGAGAGGTTACCTGGTTGGGCGCCGGTGCGCGTTGGTGCTCGTGTCTCTGTGCGTGCTGGGGCGCGTGTTCCTGGGGACACTGGCGTGTCTGGTCTGACCGGCCGTGGCGTGCAGGGTGGCGTCTGGGTGTGCGTGCGTACGCACGTTCGCGCTAGCGCGCATTCGCCTATGGGCGTTACCGCGGGCGTGCCCGGTGGTGTTGGCGTGCACGCCGGTGTCAGGGGCGCGCTCGGGCGCGTGCGGGGGGCGCGTGGCACTTTGGCGAATCAGCGCGTGCACGAGCACGCCATTTTGGTGCCAATCAGCCTATTTAAGTCTGCCTCTATCCCTGTTCGGTGCTGCCCAATCAACAGCTCTGTGTCTAGTTCCGTGATCCTCTCTGTGTTCCTGTATCTCTGAAGTTTGACCCGTTGTGACCCGGCTTGCCTTTTGGACCTCCCTTGATTGCTGCCTGAACCTGACCCCGGCTTGTTTGACCTAGTTTCTGCCTGCTCCCTTTGTACCGTTGCTGCCAGCCCGCTGCCGACCTCTGCCTGTGTGTGACCAGCCTGATAAGCTCCTGCTCAGCATCAGCTCCAGCATACCTGAAGCTCTACCGGTTGCCTGTAAGACCACCCTGCTCCAGGACTCTAACATCAGGCCCTCATACCACTCCGCATTCGCGGGCCTCCTGTTTACTCTATCAGGGACCCCGAATCGGATACGTAAGGGAGCCTACCCTCTGCCCAAGCGGACTCACCTGTCTGGTAAGTGTGGGACCTGACAGTATCAGGCAGCCATGACTGAGTCCGGGCAGGGGGCCTCCCCCATGGATGAACTTTGCAGGCACCTAGCGGGCCTCACCCAAGCTGTCAAAAGCTTACATGTCCAGGCCCTCTCAGCCTCCCCTCCGGGAGCAGCACCTGCTAATCCTGCCTCAGCGCCCTCTGTAGTAATGCTCCCACCAGAGCCCAGGGTGCCTACACCTGAAAAATTCTCCGGAGAACGTTGCAAGTTCCGGGCGTTCCGCAACGCATGCGAACTTTATTTTGCCTTACAACCCCGTACGTTTTCCTTGGAGGCCACCAAAGTGGGGTTCGTCATATCTCTGTTGTCCGGCGAGCCTCAGACCTGGGCCCACCACCTGCTGGAGCAAAAGGCCAGATCTCTGGATTCCTTGAATGACTTTTTCATAGCAATGTCTCAGTTGTACGAGGACCCCCAGTTACCAGCCACGGCAGAAACCGCCTTGCACTCCCTTCAACAAGGCCGCAGAGCGGCCGAATATTACGCTGTGGAGTTCAGGCGTTGGAGCTCTGATACGGAGTGGACTGACGCGGCTTTGCGTCACCAATACCGGCTGGGGTTATCGGACCCTCTTAAGGACGAATTGGCACGGGTAGGGGTACCTCAGACACTAGAGGAGCTTATCAACTTGTCAATCCAAATTGACTGCCGCCTCAGAGAGAGACGTTCTGAGAGGTCCGTTGGCCATCCACGCCTCACTTGGATACTACCCAGGGCTCCTAGTGCCCCGAACCAAGCTCCGCCTGTCCCGACTGTTCCAACCCTGGAGGCTCCTGAGCCTGTGCAGCTGGGACTGCTCCGTCCCTCTCTGACCCCAGAAGAGAAGACACGTAGACGCACACTCAACCTGTGCCTGTACTGTGGAGAGTCTGGACACTTTGCAAGAGCATGCCCCAACAAGAGACGTAAGTGCCTGCCGTCCTCCTCGTTGTGTGCACCTGTTTTTCCTAGATCGGGTAACCACTTAACACTTTCCGTTGTATTACAGTTACCTGGAAGGAACATCCCAGTACCGGTCATCATTGATTCGGGAGCATGTAGCGGATTCATTGATCGGACCTTCATTGAAGATCATCATATTCCCACTCAAACCAAGGCCCAGGGATTGGCAGTTTTCTTAGCGGACAGCTCCACCCTCAGCTCCGGTCCTGTTACCCAGGAGACTGTTCCTCTACTGGCCACCATTGGCCCGGAACACCAGGAACTTTTACGCCTGGATGTCATCTCCTCTCCCCTCTTCCCAATTATCTTAGGAATGCCTTGGCTACAGGCTCACAATCCTAGTATCAACTGGTCCACGGGCAAAATCCAGTTTTCATCCGAATATTGCAAGCAACACTGTTTACAGGGGACCCCTATGTCATCCTCTCAATGCCTGTGCCTAGATTCAGAAACCAAGTCTTACCAAAATCTTCCCGAACCTTACCGGGATTTCCTGGATGTATTCAGCAAAAAGGGGGCAGAAACTCTTCCAGTACATAGACCCTACGATTGCCCGATAGAACTCTTACCTGGAACTGAAGTTCCCTTCGGGAGGATTTTTCCCTTAACTGAGCAGGAGCTGGGCACCTTGAAAGTCTATATAGACGAAAACCTAAAGAAAGGATTCATTCGTTCCTCCACATCTCCAGCAGGTGCAGGCATCTTTTTCGTAGAGAAGAAAGATCACTCTTTATGTCCCTGCATCGATTACCGGGAACTCAATAAAATTACTATAAAAACAGATATCCACTACCTCTGGTTCCCGAATTATTGCAGAGATTAGGATCTGCTACCGTCTTCACCAAGCTGGACCTCCGCGGAGCCTACAATTTGATCCGCATAAGAGAGGGGGACGAATGGAAGACGGCCTTTCGTACTCGATTCGGGCACTACGAGTACCTCGTCATGCCCTTTGGTCTGTGCAACGCGCCAGCCACATTCCAGCACTTCGTCAACGATGTCTTTCGTGACTTTCTGGACCTATATGTCATCGTTTATCTGGACGATATCCTGGTTTTCTCTGCTTCCCTGACTGACCACCGCAAACATGTGCGAAATGTACTTACCCGACTTAGACAACATGGGCTTTATGCCAAACTCGAAAAATGCGAGTTCAAGCTCCAATCCATCCAGTTCCTAGGCTTGGTCATTTCCCCTGACGGTATCAAAATTGATCCGCAAAAAGTATCCGCTATCTTGGATTGGCCTGCACCTATAGACAAGAAAGGAGTACAGCGCTTTATTAGTTTCGCCAATTTCTATAGGAATTTCATTAAAGGATTCTCTTCAATTATAACTCCCATTACGGAACTCATCAAACAGGGAATCCGGTTCTGCTGGACCCCTAAGGCGCAAGTGGCCTTTGAAAGACTCAAAGCTCTGTTTATGTCAGCCACTATCCTCAAACATCCCAACCCTGCCTTGCCTTTCGTCTTAGAAGTGGATGCTTCCGAAGTCGCGGTTGGAGCCGTGCTCTCACAAAGACAAGGCGCCAAAGCACTTCTGTACCCTGTGGGATTCTTCTCACGTAAACTCTCCTCTTCCGAGAGGAATTATGACGTGGGAGATCGGGAACTTCTAGCCATTAAAGCAGATCTGGAAGAATGGCGCTATCTCCTGGAAGGTGCAGCTCACACCATTTTGGTCTACGCGGACCATAAAAATTTAGAATACCTAAGGACAGCTAAGAGATTGAAACCCCGGCAGGCCAGATGGGCACTTTTTTTTTCCCGATTTATTTTTCATATCACCTACAGACCCGGATCCAAGAATGTCAAATCCGACGCCCTTTCCCGAATGTATCCTGATTCAGAGAAGACCCTGTCTCCAGACACCATCCTCCCCTCTGGGAATTTCCTGATCTTACAGGAGGACCTAATCTCTCAGATCAGACGATCCTCTATGGGAATGCCATCACCTGCTGAAGGTTGTACCAAAGATGGGCTGTTCTGGTACAAAAATAAAATTGTGGTCCCTGAGGAGCTAAAAGTACGGGTGTTAAGCTTGTGCCATGATCACAAACTGGCCGGTCACTTCGGCACACGGAAGACAATTGATCTTGTCCAACGCACCTTTTGGTGGCCTCACCTTACTAAGGACTGCAAGGAATACGTTGAATCCTGTAATACTTGCGCCAGAAGCAAGGGTAGCCGGGCAAGAGCATGGGGTCTGTTGAGACCATTACCAGTCCCAGAGAGACCGTGGGCCATGATTTCAATGGACTTTATCGTTGAACTCCCCCCATCAGAAGGTTTTTCTTTCATTTTTGTTGTGGTAGACAGGCTGTCTAAAATGGCCCATTTCCTCCCCATGAAGGGCACCCCTTCGGCTATGGAGACCGCTTCCATGTTTATTTAGGAGATCATCAGACTGCATGGAGTACCAACCAATAAAGTTTCCGACAGAGGCGTCCAATTTACCTCCAGATTCTGGAAAGCCCTTTGTGGCGCCCTGGAAATCGAATTATCATTTTCCTCGATCTATCATCCCCAGTCAAATGGACAAACCGAGAGGACGAATCAGACCTTGGAGCAATACCTCCGCTGTTTCTCTGCATTCTCCCAGGATGATTGGGCTTCCCTGCTTCCCATCGCGGAGTTCTCTTATAACAACTCACTACACTCAGCTACCAATCAGTCACCATTTTATGCCAACTATGGTTTCCATCCATCCTTCTTGCCTGGATCTATTCCCGAGTGCCCTGTCCCTGCAGTATCCGAAACCTTGGACTTTTTCTAAAACAATAACAAATTACTGCAGGATACCATGGCCAAAGCTCAAGAAGATTACAAGAGAATCTTTGACAGGAAGAGACGGGGAGAACTCGTTCTGGAACCGGGCAATTCTGTCTGGTTATCTACCACTAACCTTAAGTTGGCCTGTCCATCCAGAAAACTAGGCCCTAAATACTTGGGTCCTTTCTCGATTAAAAGAAAAATCAACAATGTGGTATATGAACTTGACCTTCTTAACACCCTGAGGATACACCCAGTCTTCCACGTGTCTCTTGAAGCCGGTCACCCACAACTCTTTTTCTGGCCGTAGTATTGGCCCACCCAAGCCTATCTTAGTTAATGGCGAAGAGGAGTTCGAGGTGGAGGCAATTTTAGATTGCAGAAGAAGACGCAATCAAGTTCAGTATCTTGTAAAATGGAGGGGCTATGGACCTGAAGACAATTCGTTGGAGCCAGAAAGTAACTTGCATGCCAGAGAACTCCTACAGTCTTTTAAAACTTCTCATGCCTCAAAGATGGCCCAGCTGGGCATCCGGAGTCTGCCCTTGAGGAGGGGGCACTGTCAGAGAGGTTACCTGGTTGGGCGCCGGTGCGCGCCGGGGCGCGTTGGTGCTCGTGTCTCTGTGCGTGCTGGGGCGCGTGTTCCTGGGGACACTGGCGTGTCTGGTCTGACCGGCCGTGGCGTGCAGGGTGGCGCCTGGGCGTGCGTGCGTTCGCGCTAACGTGCATTCGCCTATGGGCGTTACCGCGGGCATGCCCGGTGGTGTTGGCGTGCACGCCGGTGTCGGGGGTGCGCTCGGGCGCGTGCGGGGGCGCGGGGCGCTTTGGCGAATCGGCGCATGCACGAGCGCGGCATTTTGGCGCCAATCAGCCTATTTAAGTCTGCCTCTATCCCTGTTCGGTGCTGCCTGATCAACAGCTCTGTGTCTAGTTCCGTGATCCTCTCTGTGTTCCTGTATCTCTGAAGTTTGTGGGAAAAAAATGCAGCGCTAAGAAGTAATAGGAAGTTATGCCGCGTACACACGAGCGGACATTACGGCGGACTTTGCCCGGCGGACTGGATTTCGTCGGACAATTCGATGTGTGTGGGCTCCAGCGGACTTTGTTTTCTCAAAAGTTGGACGGACTTAGATTTGAAACTTGTTTAAAATTTATCCGTTGAAATCGAGTCCGGTCGAAAAGTCCGCCGTCTGTATGCTAGTTCGACGGACAAAAAGCCATGCTAGGGCAGCTATTGGCTACTGGCTATGAACTTCCTTGTTTTAGTCCGGTCGTACGTCATCACGTACGAATTCGACGGACTTTGGTGGATTGTGTGTAGGCAAGTCCGTTCATTCAGAAAGTCCGTCGGAAAGTACATCGAAAAGTCCGCCGGGCAAAGTCCGCCGTAATGTCCGCTCGTGTGTACGCGGCATTAGGGTGTAGTGAAACAATTAAGTAAGAGATGCTGTACTGAACAGTAAAGCATATGTGCAAAAACCATAAGTGAAATGAAATGAACAAACACAGTATAAAGTGTCCACATATGGTAAATGGATGATTCCAAACTCAAATTATTAAGAGGAACTGGTATGGACCAAAAAATGATGTGAAACCAGAAAATAAAGTCAATGGTGCACGGTGTGGATCTGTGACTGAGTCAACAATGGGGTACAGAACTTCCGTAGCTGTAAACCAACATCTCGATATGGGGCATCAGAATGAAAACATCAGGAAGTAAGATAAGATGGGTACTCTTACCAGATGACGTGGACTCCACTGTCATATGACATGGAGTCAATGGTGCATGGAGCCAAACCTAGGCTGGAAAACGATATCCGGAACGGTGGAACCTCTGTCTCCCTTCTTGACTTCTCTGGTGGGGTGAAGAAACATCAGGAAGGGCCGCCAACTGGATATCAGCCAATAGACCTCAAGGATGTGTTCCAAGGAGAAGCCGGGGACAGATTTGATCCAGACCCCGTGATGGAAGTAGGGCTACTGGAAGGCAGTTTCTTGCATCGGGATAATATGCAAATAAAAAATAAAAAGCTTCTGCATAGTGCAGGTAAACCAGGGATTTTTATTTCTAAAAATACCATACAAAAAATGGATAAAAGTGATCACAATTAAAATAAAATCTAAGCAGCGTAAGGAAGGGGAGATCGCCCCTTCCTTACGCTGCTTAGATTTTATTTTAATTGTGATCACTTTTATCCATTTTTTGTATGGTATTTTTAGAAATAAAAATCCCTGGTTTACCTGCACTATGCAGAAGCTTTTTATTTTTTATTTGCATATTATCCCGATGCAAGAAACTGCCTTCCAGTAGCCCTACTTCCATCACGGGGTCTGGATCAAATCTGTCCCCGGCTTCTCCTTGGAACACATCCTTGAGGTCTATTGGCTGATATCCAGTTGGCGGCCCTTCCTGATGTTTCTTCACCCCACCAGAGAAGTCAAGAAGGGAGACAGAGGTTCCACCGTTCTGGATATCGTTTTCCAGCCTAGGTTTGGCTCCATGCACCATTGACTCCATGTCATATGACAGTGGAGTCCACGTCATCTGGTAAGAGTACCCATCTTATCTTACTTCCTGATGTTTTCATTCTGATGCCCCATATCGAGATGTTGGTTTACAGCTACGGAAGTTCTGTACCCCGTTGTTGACTCAGTCACAGATCCACACCGTGCACCATTGACTTTATTTTCTGGTTTCACATCATTTTTTGGTCCATACCAGTTCCTTTTAATAATTTGAGTTTGGAATCATCCATTTACCATATGTGGACACTTTATACTGTGTTTGTTCATTTCATTTCACTTATGGTTTTTGCACATATGCTTTACTGTTCAGTACAGCATCTCTTACTTAATTGTTTCACTACACCCTAACTTCCTATTACTTCTTAGCGCTGCATTTTTTTCCCATTTACCAGTTATTGTTTGTCACAATGTATGCAGCTGCTGGCTCACATATATTTTATTTTTGCTATTAGAGCGCAGTGTTTTCTTATTCTCTTGTATCTCTGAAGTTTGACCCGTTGTGACCCGGCTTGCCTTTTGGACCTCCCTTGATTGCTGCCTGAACCCGACCCCGGCTTGTTTGACCTAGTTTCTGCCTGCTCCCTTTGTACCGTTGCTGCCAGCCCGCTGCCGACCTCTGCCTGTGTGTGACCAGCCTGATAAGCTCCTGCTCAGCATCAGCTCCAGCATACCTGAAGCTCTACCGGTTGCCTGTAAGACCACCCTGCTCCAGGACTCTAACATCAGGCCCTCATACCACTCCGCATTCGCGGGCCTCCTGTTTACTCTATCAGGGACCCCGAATCGGATACGTAAGGGAGCCTACCCTCTGCCCAAGCGGACTCACCTGTCTGGTAAGTGTGGGACCTGACAATTGCTATCTTTTTGTACGTATCACGTATGCTGCATATTTACCCCATGTACCACAGATCCATTTAAAGATCTATACTATTAATAAACACTTTATCATACAATCTCTATATCCTCCATACTCTTTATGACCTAGGAGTAGGTGTTCCCTTTAAAGTCCCGCAAGAGGATCAATTTCCATTTAGCTAGTTTAACTTGGGATGTGGGTTCACCCTACCCCTTAGACCAACCCAGCACCAAAACCCCTCCTTTTATTCCAGTTATCCTGACTGGGCGTCATATGACATCCAGCAGGATAACAGCCGCCATGCGCCCGTGGGGGCATGCATTGCGGCGATCAGTGGTGCAGTGTGACACACCGCTACACCGATCTCGGTAAAGAGCCTCCGATGGAGACTCGTAAACCATTTGATCAGCTGTGTCGAATCACAGCTGATCACGATGTAAACAGGAAGAGCCGTTGATCGGCTTTTCCTCACTCGCGTCTGACAAACGTGAGTAGAGGAGAGCCGATCGGCGGCTCTCCTGACAGGGTGGGGGAGTCTGTGCTGATTGTTTATCAGCACAGCCCCCCCTCAGATGTCCACACTGGACCACCAGGGAAGCACCTAACATGTGGATGGCCAGGTACATCCCCCATGACCATCCACATGTGCAAATTAATGCCCAACATATGCTAATCAGTGCCCACAAATGGGCACTGACTGGCACCTCTATGGCACAAGTAAAATCAGTGATGCCCAGCAATACCACCCATCAGTGTCATCAGTGTCACACATCAGTGCCACCTATCAGTGCCCATCCATGCCACCTATCACTGCCACCCATAAGTACCCATCAGTGCCGCCTATGAGTGCCCATCAGTGCCACCTATGAGTGCCCATTAGTGCCGCATACCAGTGCCACCTATCAGTGCCCATCAGTGCCGCCTATCAGTGCCCATTAGTGCCACCTATGCCCATCATCAGTGCCCATCAGTGCCACCTCATTGGTGCCACCTCATTGGTGCCCATTAGTGCCACCTTATCAGTGCCCTCCAGTACAGCCATATCAGTGCCCGTCATTGAAGAAGAAAACTTAATTTTAACAGAAACAAAGAAAAACTATTTTTTTCAAAATTTTCGGTCTTTTTTTATTTGTTGCGCAAAAAATAAAAATTGCAGAGGTGATCAAATACCACCAAAAGAAAGCTCTATTTATGGGAACAAAATGATAAAAAAAAATGTGTTTGGGTACAGTGTAGCATGACCGCGCAATTGTCATTCAAATTGCGCCAGGCTGAAAGCTGAAAATTGGCTTGGTTAGGAAGGTGTATAAGTGCCTGGTATTGAAGTGGTTAAAGGGGCAGCACAGCACTAGAAGCCTGCTTTGGAGCTGTCTTTCTCTGAAACCTTGGAAAGAGGGGATCTGATAATGGATGGGTTACTACTCTGACTCATTCCCTTTCATTTTGAATAGGGTTGAACCTGGGTTTGGAAAAATTCATAAGGAAGTTGGCAGGACTGGCCCAATCAGCTGCAGCCTAGACACTCCCTGCCCCCAAGCTGCACATACAGAAAAAGCAATTGCTCTAACATGGACATGAGTGTTGCCTTATTAAGATGCAGCTCACTGGGTCGGTGCTGAAAGCTTCCATCCAGGTTTGGCCTAAACCCAAGCTCATCCCTGATTTTGAGCTATTGAACTTGTGCACAACAGGCTATTTACAGCAGTTAGTAAGTAAACAGAGAAAAACATGTCATAAGAAACCCAAAGCTCCACCTGCTGGCTGGAAAGAAGACTATGCAATATTCAGCAGGACAGTGACTTAGTGGTTAGCATCTCTGCCTTGCGGCACAGGGTCCTCAGTTCAGATCCCAACCTGCATGAAATTTACATGTTCTCCCTGTGCTTGGGGGGGTTTCCTCAGGGTGTTTCAGTTTCTCACACTACATAGACATACTGGTTATTTGGCTCCTTTCTACATTGGCCCTAATATGTATACATGAGTTAGGAACCTTTGATTGTAAGCTCCTCGAGGGCAGGGACTGATGTGAATGTACAAAATATATATATATATATATATATATATATATATATATATATATATATATATATATAAAATTATTTTTGACGTCTGCCTTTACATGCACATGAATTTTAATAGCACCCCAGTCTTAGCCTGTAGAGTTCAATATTAAGTTGGCCCACCCTTTGCAGCTATAACAGCTTCAACTCCTCTGGGAAGGCTGTCCACAAGGTTTAGGAGTGTGTCTATGGGAATGTTTGACCATTCTTCCAGAAGCGCATTTGTGAGGTCTGGCATTGATGTTGGACAAGAAGGCCTGGCTCGCAAGTCAAGTTCCTCCACCCCAAACTTGCTCATCCTTGTCTTTATGGACCTTGCTTTGTGCACTGGTGCACAGTTATGTTGGAACAGGAAGGGGCCATCCCCAAACTGTTCCCACACAGTTATGTTGGAATACTGCCCTGCGGCCCAGTCTCCGAAGGGTGGAGATCAGGCTCTGCTTCAATATGTCACAGTACATGTTGTCATTCATGGTTTCCTCAATGAACTGTAGCTCCCCAGTGCCAGCAGCACTCATGCAGCCCCAGACCATGACACTCCCACCACCATGCGTGACCGTAGGCAAGACACACTTGTCTTTGTACTCCTGACTTAGTTGCCGCCACACACGCTTGACACCATCTCAACCAAATAAGTTTATCTTGGTCTCATCAGACCACAGGACATGGTTCCAGTAATCCATGTCCTCTTTGAGGGCTTCCTTCTGGGATGACAGCCATGCAGACCAATTTGATGCCATTGTGACAGTGCTTGTCACACACCAGTGCAGTCACATGCATTAAGTCCATACGTATGTCAAAGCTTCAACTCAGGGGTTACATAGGGCTACTTCTACTCCAGATGGCTGAACAGAGTGATGGGAAAACAAAGATAAGGTGTGCATAAAGTGATCCTGACTTGCATGGTCAACGTAGAGATGCACTTTAAGTTGTCCTGGCACCAATTTTGTTTGGATTAGTGGAAGGTAATAAAGATTTACTTTAAGTACAATGACCTTGACTGTATGGGTGTCCTCAGAAGGGTTTTTGGCTCTGCAATCCTATTGGACAATGAACAAATTACTAACCTGGAGAACCGAGATGGGTGCATTGTAGGTGTCCTGTTCCATGTCGCTGGCTCATGTTGATCTTTTTTAAGGATTGCACCTAGCTCAGATACTGTCAGCTGAGGGCCACCAGCACAATGGCCCATAAAAGATCTATTGGGCTCAGTCTGTGGTAAAAACACAACAATCAAAGGGTGTTCAAGAAATCAAATAAAATTTCATACCACGCTCCAATAACCACGTGTAACTACATAAACAGTAAAAAGTGTAAAACTGCTAAAAGAACTGAATTAAATATCCATATGTGAATACTGTATATAAATACTAAAAATTAATTTATATGTGCTAAAAACTATGACAATTAATGTTAAATGTCCATATAGAAACAATTTTCATTAAATGTCTGTGGGCCACCACCAGAATCTTCAATCCAAGTGAGTGATGAAAATCCTTAATAGCTGGGTGAGATAGGTAACGTCTCCCACCACCACCAGGCAACCAATCTACTCACCAGACCAATTTGACACCCATTACAGGTAGTCAAAACAAGCGCAGATACCGATGGAGATATGCCTTCTGATGAGAGACTGGTCCACGGCACGCTGAAGTCCAACGATCGGTCGTTATCAAAAAAGCAAGAAGAAGGGGCTCCTCATGGTGTAATGTATAAAAAAAACTGCCCTCATCATAAGTCATATCTTCATTGCTTTCTGAGCTTGTTTTGACTACCTGTAATGGGTGTCAAATTGGTCTGGTGAGTAGATTGTTTGCCTGGTGGTGGTGGAAGACGTTACCTATCGCACCCAGCTATTAAGCATTTTCATCCATTACTTGGATTGAAGATTCTGGTGGTGGTCCATGGGTATTCAATTAAAATTGTTTCTATATGGACATTTAACATTAATTGTCATCGTTTTTTAGCACATATAAATTAATTTGAGGATTTATATGTTCCCATATGGATATTTAATTCAGTTCTTTTAGCACGTTTACTGTTTATGTATTCACATGTGGATATTGGAGCGTGGTATTAAATTGTATTTGATTTCTTTAAAACCCTTTGATTGTTGTACTGGACCAGTCTCTCATCAGAAGGCATATCTCCATCGGTATCTGCGCTTGTTTTGACTACCTGTAATGGGTGTCAAATGGTCTGGTGAGTAGTGGTTGCCTGGTGGTGGTGGGAGACGTTACCTATCTCACCCAGCTATTAAGGATTTTCATCACTCACTTGGATTGAAGATTCTGGTGGTGGTCCACGGACATTTCTTTAAAATTGTTTCTATATGGACATTTAACATTAATTGTCATAGTTTTTTTTAGCACATATAAATTAATTTGAGTATTTATATATTCACATATAGATATTTAATTCAGTTCTTTTAGCACGTTTACTGTTTATGTATTTACATGTGGTTATTGGAGCGCGGTATGAAATTTTATTTGATTTCTTTAACACATCATTAGATTTTTGGTCTTACTGCCAGCTGCTCCCTAGAAGTTCACAGCACAATTTTTTGTTTTATTAGTTCAGTGTGCGCGGCTTATAGGCATTTCCTATAATTTTTTTCAACAATCAAAGGGTACCCCAAGACCCTCCCACCATGTATAAATAGCAGTAACCTATATAGGAATAATTTGGGAGTCCCCAGCCACCAATGCATAAAAAAACAAGAGGAAAAAAAAAAAAAGGAGGACCAGACATGGAACCCAGAAATAATACAATATTGAATCAACCCCTGATCACCAGCCAACAGGTTATAAACACACCACTACAAACCAGCCCCCAAACAACATTCACACCCCTACCCAAGAAGTATGGACTGGACCAGTACATGACACACAGGAAACAAGAAAACTTGAGGGTTGTGAATCTCTCAAAGATTGAACTGAAGTATCTCTATTACTTAGGGGACTAACATTGTGCCCCACATTGAGAGGGAACATCTTTGAGGTAGTGAAGGACATTAATTTATTTGCTAGAAGATTATTTTATGTGTCTTACATGAAAGGAAATCATGCATGTCTCCCTTGGGACCTCTAGGAGATTGGGTGCACTTAATTAGGCGAGAATATATGGCACTGAGAGACCGTGTGGATCTTTGGGAGGAAGGACAAATAGAACAAGAGGAGGAGTCTGCTGATGAGGAATTTTCCAAAATGATGGTGGATCTAGCCCCAGAAGTAAGTGGGGAATTCCCTGCTGAACAGAATCAAACAATGGACACTGTCAATTTAAGGATGTCAATCTCTACAAGAGATTGAGATCTTTTCCCCCCTTGTCCACTGTAGCAGGTGTATCGTGCTTTGTTAAAGCGGTCATTAAAGAACTTAAGATGGAAGGGCATTTCTAGCGCCAGCTTGACGTCTGCAAAGTGTAATGCCCTTCAGGAACTGCAGCTTAACCCTGGATTTGGTCATCAAAATGGCAGATAAAGGGGGAAATATAGTAGTGATGGATAAAACTAAATACATTGATATGTGTAGATGGATCCTGAACAATAAAGACTGGTATACCCCTATACCGAGTATCAACATGGAGAGAGAGGAAGCTCAGTTATTCTCCATGATTGATCAGGCCCATTGAAAACAACATTATTGACAAAGATACAGTGGAAATTTTATAGGTGGAGCACCCAAGGATATCGATCTTCCCAATAACCACAAATTTCACAGAGAAAATAAGTGAATATATAGATAAGATCCTTTAGCCATTTGTTGTAAACCAGTTATCATTTGTTAGGGACACCCTACAACTTTTGGCATTGTTACATGATTTAACTATACCTGAAAACGCTATTCTGTTAATTCAAAAGTAAAAAAAAAATATCTGTGCACACACCAGTGTAATAAACCAAATAAAGTGCTGCTGCTGAAATCTAATAGTGTGGCAATTACTCCCATGTGCTGAATAGTTTTAAAATTGAAAAGTTATCCAGCGCTACACCTGTATATGCGTACACAAACACCTACATATACAGTGGATATAAAAAGTCTACACACCCCTGTTAAAATGTTAGGTTTGATGTAAAAAAAATGAGACAAGATAAATCATTTCAGAACTTTTTCCACCTTAAGGCTCCTTTCACACTGGGGCGGTGGGGGCGTCGGCGGTACAACAGCGCTATTTTTAGCGCTGCTGTACCGTCGTTCTTGCAGCGGTATTCGGCCGCTAGCGGTGCGGTTTTAACCCCCGCTGGCGGCCGAAAAAGGGTTAAAATCCCTCGTACAGCGCGGCTATAGCCGCGGTATTGCCGCGCTGTCCCATTGATTTCAATGGGCAGGAGCGGTTTAGGAGCGGTGAATACACCGCTCCTTCACCGCTCCAAAGAAGCGGTTTGCAGGACTTTTTTCACCATCCTGCCAGCGCACCGCTTCAGTGTGAAAGCCCTCGGGCTTTCACACTGAACAAACAGCGGAGGCTGTTTAGGGGCGGTTTGCAGGCGGTATTTTTAGCGCAATACCGCCTGCAAACTGCCTCAGTGTGAAAGGGGCCTTAATGTGACCTATAAACTGTACAACTCAGTTGAACAACAAACTGAAATCTTTTAGCTGGAGGGAATTAAAAAGAAAAAACTAAAATAATATGGTTGCATAAGTGTGCACACCCTTAAACTAATACTTTGTTGAAGCATCTTTTGATTTTATTACAGCGCTCAGTCTTTTTGAGTATGAGTCTATCAGCATGGCACATCTTGACTTGGCAATATTTGCCCACTATTCTTTGCAAAAACACTCCAAATCTGTCAGATTATGAGGGCATCTCCTGTGCAAAGCCCCCTTCAGATCAGATCACCCCCACAGATTTTCAATCAGACTCAAGTCTGGGCTCTGGCTGAGCCATTCCAAAACTTTAATCTTCTGATGAAGCCATTCCTTTGTTGATTTGGATGTATGCTTTGGGTCGTTGTCATGCTGAAAGATGAAGTTCCTCTTCATGTTCAGTTTTTTAGCGTAAGCCTGAAGGTTTTGTACCAATATTTACTGGTATTTTGAACTGTTCCCAATTCCCTCTACCTTGACTGAGACTGAAGAAAAACAGCCCCAAAGCATGATGCTACCACCACCATGCTTCACTGTGGGTATGGTGTTCTTTTAGTGATGTGCAGTGTTGTTTTTGTCCCAAACATATCTTTTGCAATTATGGCAAAAAAGTTCATCCTTGGTTTCATCAGACCATAACACATTTTCTCACATGCTCTTGGGAGACTTCAGATGTGTTTTTGCAAAATTTATCCGGGCTTGTATGTTTTTCTTGGTAAGAAAAGGCTTCTGTCTTGCCACTCTACCCCATAGCCCAGACATATGAAGAATACGGGAGATTGTTGTCACATGTACCACACAGCCAATACCTGCCAGATATTCCTGCAGCTCCTTTAATGTTTCTGTAGGCCTCTTGGTAGCATTCCTGACCAGTTTTCTTCTTGTCTTTTTGTCAATTTTGGAGGGACGTCCAAAATTGACGTCTTACTGTTGTGCCACATTTTCTCCACTTGATGATGACTGCCTTCACTGTGTTCCATGGTATATCTAATGCCTTGGAAATTCTTTTGTACTCTTCTCCTGACTGATACCTTTTATAAATGAGATCCCTCTGATGCTTTGGAAGCTCTCTGCAGACCATGGCTTTTGCTGTAGGATGCGACTAAGAAAATGTCAGTAAAGACCTACTAGAACAGCTGAACTTTATTTGGGGTAATCAGAGGCACGTTAAAGGAAGGCAGGTGTGTACTGACTCCTATTTAACATGAGTTTTAATGTGATTGCTTCATTCTGAACACAGCTACATCCCCAGTTATAAGAGGGTGTGCACCACATTATTTTTATTTTCTTATTTTTATGCTCCCCTCTAAAAGATTTCAGTTTGTTTTTTAACTGAGTTGTACAGTTTATAGGTCACATTAAAGGTGGAAAAAGTTCTGAAATGATTTATCTTTGTCTCATTTTTTTTACATCACAGAAACCTGACATTTTAACAGAGGTGTGTAGACTTTTTATATCCACTGTATGTAGAATACAAATCTATCAAGTGTATAACATATTAAATATACAATCTCCCTATGTCAGGGAGACAAAGTTATTAATCCAAGAAACTGAAAAAACGACAAACTATAAAATGACGAAAGTGCTCATGAATGTGCTGTTTAATTAACAATTATAATCTTCTAAACTGTGGCTATCCTTGGGTGATCTTCACACCAATGTGAAACCATCACCATTGGCCGCTCACCTCCTATATTGACCTATAGTTAGTAGGTCTAAAGCGCTTGTCCATTTAAGGGCAATATCTGGATAGGATCTGATCCTCCTCTGATCTGTTTTCTCCAAATGACGCTCAGCAGATATCACAATTTGGAAGCGCAGAAATAAAATATATGGACCATCATAGCATTTACCATAAAAACAACCTCATTTATTAAAACTTTATACAGTAAACTCAGGTTTTGGAATGCACTAGAAGCTGGTGCACAACAGACAAGTAATGTGTAGAAAATCACCCAGAGGTACTACTGCTGAAGGCTGCAGCTTGTGGATGGATAGTTGGGACTCGTCCCCTTAAGGCTGTAGTCTGCCTCTCCGTGTAATATCAAGTTCTTTCTGTGGTCTATTGCTGTTACATGTAGTTGAACATCCTACATCGCCAACTCTGCCCCTTAAGAGAGTGTCTTTTCCTTCTGAAGAAGCGGGAAGGGGTAGAGCTAGCGACATCCAAGTCAAGGAGAAGTAATGCATGTCCTTTGAAATCTGAAATACCGTATTTATCGGCGTATATTCATTTTAAGAGGGAAGTTTCAGGAAAAAAAACACATTTTAAATAAGGAATGCCCATCTGCAGCCTCACAAGTGCCATCAATGCAGCAGCCTCCCCATTGCCATCAATGCAGCAGCCTCGCCATTGCCATCAATGCAGCAGTCTCGCCATTGCCATCAATGCAGCAGTCTCGCCATTGCCATCAATGCAGCAGTCTCGCCATTGCCATCAATGCAGCAGCCTCGCCATTGCCATCAATGCAGCAGCCTCACCATTGCCATCAATGCAGCAGCCTCACCATTGCCATCAATGCAGCCTGATTGATGCCCATCTGCAGCCTAGAGGGGACAGGGAGGGGGGCGGGACGAGCGCCGACAGATTACATACAGTGAGAATCTTCTATGATAGACAGAACAGTGGTCCAATGGCATCCCAGGAGACAGGACTTCCTATTACAGTGGCTGCCAAGTAAATAGGAGATTCTCACTGTATTTAATCTGACGGCGTTCGTCCCGACCCCCTCCCTGTCCCCTCCGAGGCAGCTAAAATTGAAGTATTGGCGTATAACACGCACGCACTATTTGCACCCAATTTTCATGGTGAAAAAGTGAGTGTTATACACCAATAAATACAGTAAGTATATGATGAACTCATGCTCTGTGTCAAGGAGAAGCAATGCATGTTTGTAGTCCTTTACATAACAAAGGAGCATGATATATAGAGGAATTATCTTTTTGTTACAATATTAACAAAGCACCCTTGGTCAATGTGGGACTCTAAGGGGTTTTCCAGACAGACATACTGTTTGATGTTTGAATTGTATGAGACACAGGCATCTGGGATCTTGATTGAGGAATATGGAGATTGTTTTTAGATGTGTATTTTAACATTGTGATATTTTGTGTACAATAAAGTTAAGTGATTTAATTCATTGGTTTAGGTATGTATATATAAATCTTCAAGTAACCAATTTCCAGATTTGGCTGAGTCTGTAGTACCATTAGGTGTAATTAATTTCCTAATGGTAGCCAGGATGTTTCGTGTCTGCTCAGATGATGGGTCTGTCAGGGGAATCTTCCGGTAGATCTGCAAAATGAGAAGAATTTTTATATGATTAAATGTCGATTTAAGAACAGAGCTCCTAGCAGCTGCCCCTACAAGGATTTTGCAAACCTGGCAATGATTTCACAGAAAGTAATTACTGTATATTGTTCAACATATTTGAACATGCAAGCATTAGATCTTGATTAAAATAGTGCCTACAGATACATGTGATATACTTTACCAATGCCACATATCTAATTTCTCACCTAATTTTGAAAAAAGTAAGTACACCCCCTACATTTACCACTGTTTCAAGTCCACGGAATTAAAATTGGGTGTTCCAAATTAGGTGCCAATGATCACAACCTCTTCAGGATGTATAGGTGGAAACTCTGATATCAAAAGTCTGGTGTTCACTTTGCCATTGCCATCATGCTAAGCTCAGCAGAGCTCTGTAAGGCTCTCAGAAATAAAGTTGTGGATGCCTATTAATCTGGCAAGAAATTTAAAAAGATTGCTAAATGATTTGAAATCAATCATTCCACTGTGAGGAAAATAATCTATAAGTGGCATAGATTTCAACAACTGCTAATTTGTCCAAGACTGGCAGGGTCCGGCAAATCCAACCCAAAAGCCAGTCATAAAATAAATTTCCAATAACCTGAAAATTTCATCAAAGAGTGCTCAGAGACTGCAGAATCCCCCCCCCCAGACCCCCCTTATTCTTACCCGAGCCTGACCCAAACCAGCTATGTACACGAGAGCAGCGCCCCTCACTTCTGTTTCCCTCCTCCCTGGGCAGATTGATAACAGCAGGAGCTGCTGTCAGTTAAATGCTGTGCCGAGCGATCAGGGTGCAAGCCCAAGCTGCCCGTTCTGTGTCAATAGACACAAACAGGGTGGCTCGGGATTGAGCACGCACAGATGCCCCCATAGAAAGCAGGTTTCCATTGGGGCATTCACTGAAGAGGAGGAGCCTGGAACCCCAGCAGAGGAGGCAGATCGGGGCTGCTCTGTGCAAAACCATTGCACAGAGCAGGCAAGTGTGACATATTTGTCATTTTAATATAATAAAAAAATTAAGCTTTAACCACTTGCGTTATACGTCGGCTGTTTGAAGAGGGATATTGTTGTTATGGCAGCAGCTAGCTGCCATAACCCCAGTATCCTCTTCTTCAGCGGGCAGTGCGCTTTTATATAAAAGTGGTCTCTGCGGCGGATTCACCGCAAAATCACTTTTATCGGGGGGCTTCCGCCCCATTGCTCTTAAAAGGAGAATTTTTTATTTTTATTTTTTGTTTAAAATATGAGATCTGAGGTCTTTTTAACCAAAGATCTCTTTTTTAAGAGGTCCTGTCATGCTTTTTTTTTCCTATTACAAGGGATGTTTACATCCCTTGTAATAGGAATAAAAGTGACCCAAAAAAATGTGTCAAAATAAAAAGTAAAATAAATAAGGAAAGATAAATAAAAAATTTAAAGCGCCCTGTCCCGACGAGCTTGCGCGTAGAAGCGAACGCATATGTAAAACAAGTGTTCAAACCACACATGATGTATCGCCGTGATCGTTAGAGCGCGAGCAATAATTCTAGCCCTAGACCTCCTCTGTAACTCAAAACTGGTAACCTGTAGAAATTTTTAAACGTCGCCCATGGAGATTTTTAAGGGTAAACGTTTGTCGCCATTCCACGAGCGGGCGCAAATTTTAAGCATGACATGTTGGGTATCAATTTACTCGGCATAACATTATCTTTCACAAAATAAAAAAATTGAGCTAACTTTACTATTGTCTTATTTTTTTAATTAAAAAAGTGTATTTTTTCCAAAAAAAGTGCGCTTGTAAGACCGCTGCGCAAATACGGTGTGACAGAAAGTATTGCAAGGACCGCCATTTTATTCTCTAGGCTGTTAGAAAAAATATATATAATGTTTGGGGGTTCCAAGTAATTTTCTAGCAAAAAAAATGATTTTAACTTGTAAACACCGAGTCTGAAATATAGGCCCGGTCCATAAGTGGTTATTGTCGCTTTAGGAAAAAGCCTTTGTGGTTCAGAATTAATAGACAGACACAGTTCTTAAAAATGAATTTAATAAAAAAAAAAAAAAAATTCCCACATTGTTTATTCATCATCACACCAATGAATTCATCCCATGATGTAGATCCACCTCATTCACGATGCCCGATACCTGCTGACCCCTCCACAAGAAAAAAAACTTGCCGACTGCTGACACATCTGGTACCATTGCTTTTAATGAATAAGCTCCTATTGAAGTTCAGATCTGGGGGATGAAAACAAAGGGGAGGGGTCTCCCGGATGATGCCATTGACCATTTATGGTCAGAGATTCCTCTGACATCATTGACTACATATGGTTATGTCCACATATGGCCATTGATGTCACCCGGGAAACTCCAACCCCTGTCAGCTGTCATTCACCAGTCTTGTCATTTGGTGGGAGTAAAGTATCAGGACCAGATGTGTGTTGACGATCAGCGGGTTAATTCTTTTAGTCGGACTGCGGGCATCGTGATTAACGTGGATCTACATCACTGGATGACGTGATTGATGATGGATATACATTTTTTTTTTTTTTTTTTTTTAAATAAAAGGACTTGCCAAAAACTGTCTTTATTTACACGTTACTTTTCGTGTGAATCTGTAGGGGTACTATGCACCCCTTGCGAATTCACATGGAAGGCATGGACAGTATCTGGGTGTCCCCTTATTGTTTACCACCTCCGGAAGATTTTACCCCCTCCATTTTTTGCTATTCAGTACATTGCTAATTTAACGCCATGCAACTGTGTACCCAAACAAAGTTTATATCATTTATTTTCCCACAAATAGCGTTTTCTTTTGATGGTATTTGATCACCACTGGGTTTTTAATTTTTTTGCGATATAAAACGAAAAGAAGATCGAACATTTTGAGAAAAGAAAAAACAATATTTTTTACTTTCTGTTATAAAACATATTCAATAAAAAAAAAAATGTATTCAGAAATTTTGGCCAAAATGTATTCTGCTACTTGTTTTTGATAACAAGTGTATATTGATTGGTTTGCGTGAAAGTTATAGCGTCTACAAACTATGGTATATATACTGGAATTTTTATACTAATAATGGCAGCGATAATGGGACTGCGATAGTGCGGCCAGCAATCTTACACTAACTGACTAACTGTCACTGACATCACCAGTGTCATTAATACAGCAATAATACTATACACCAGGGATATGCAATTAGCGGACCTCCAGCTGTTGCAGAACTATAAGTCCCATGAGGCAAAGCAAGACTCTGACAGCCACAAGCATGACACCCAGAGGCAGACGCATGATGGGACTTGTAGTTTTGCAACAGCTGGAGGTCCGCTAATTGCATATCCCTGCTATACACTGTCACTGTACTAATGACACTGGCTGGGAAGGGGGTAACATCTAGGGGGATCGAGGGGTTAAATGCGTGCCTAACTGTGTGCAATGTGTGTAAAGTGTGCTGCTTTATACTAATAGATCACTCATCCCTAGTTTCACTAGTTTTTCATCCCTGCTCCCTCTGTACAGAGCTCTGTGTTATTTTCCAACACAGAACTCTGGGCTGTGATTGCACAAAACCCATCAGCAGGTCCCAGCCATGAATCATTGGCTAGGACTTGCTGACAGGCTTCCACTGTGTACAATAACAGCGGGTGCTGGGTGGGGGGAGGGGTTGCGCACCCTAAACCCAGAAGTAGGCAGCGACTTATAGATATGTCACTTTGGCTACAGCGACCACTCGCCTGTAGTACATTGCAGGTGGGTGGTCACCAAGTTGTTAAAGGGGTCTTCTAGATTACGATAAGATTCCTGCTCGCAGACCCCCACAACCACTGGGCCAGGGTTGTGGAGGAAGAGGTCCTTGTCCTCATCAATATGGGGACAAGGTGCTTTGCCAGGGTGATCTCCCCTGGTGTCGACGATGTGTGGCTTGGTATGGGTCAGGAGAGATGGGGGGGGGGGATCTATACAGGTTACTGCTAGTCACTAACACTTAAGCAGGTGTCTGATTGGTTCATCGGAGTCCAAGGACGTTCTTGCTTTTTCCACAATACATCATTACATTCATTGATATTTGTATTAAATTTTTTTTTCAATAACTTATCACTTTTATGTAGTCCAAGGGCTAGTAGACCTCTAGGTGCAAATTAGACAGAAGTCCAAAAGGCTGGTTGGCCTCTAGGCACAAATTAGACAGAAGTCCTCCATATTTGGGTGGCTCCTAAGAAATGATAGTCCGTAGAAATTCGTGACTTCATATGTGGAACATATCAATGGGTGCATAACATCTGAAGTGAAGAAAACACCAGCACCGACAATAAAGAGGCTTACCGGATCAATTGGACCCAAAGAGACATACGCTGAGTTGGGTCAAAACAGGCTTAGGTGGTAGGCAGCTGTAGGAGGTCCGGAGAAGTTGGAGGGATGGAGGTCCTAAGATAAACTGTGGACCAGTGTGTCTCTCAAGGTCATGTCAGAAGACAAGTGGCAGTATCGATAGATGGAAAGGAAAAAAAGGAAAGGCCACATAGTGTAAATCCATAAAAAAGGTAACAAATTTATTAAAAACCAAGAAATACACTCACATGTAAATCTTTAAAATCAGCGCTGTAAACATATGGCGGCAGTGGGGTCCTACACTACGTGGCCTTTCCTTTTTCCTTTCCATCCATCGATACTGCCACTTGTCTTCTGACATGACCTTGAGAGATACACTGGTCCACAGTTCATCTTAGGACCTCCATCCCTCCAACTTCTCCGGACCTCCTACAGCTGCCTACCACCTAAGCCTGTTTTGACCCAACTGGGCGTATGTCTCTTTGGGTCCAAGCCTCTTTATTGTCGGTGGTGGTGTTTTCTTCACTTCAGATGTTATGCACCCATTGATATGTTCCACATATGAAGTCACAAATTTCTACGGACTATCATTTCTTAGGAGCCACCCAAATATGTAGGACTTCTGTCTAATTTGTGCCTAGAGGCCAACCAGCCTTTTGGACTTCTGTCTAATTTGCACCTAGAGGTCTACTAGCCCTTGGACTATATTATCTTCA
Organism: Aquarana catesbeiana; assembly: GCF_042186555.1. Classification (NCBI taxonomy): domain Eukaryota; kingdom Metazoa; phylum Chordata; class Amphibia; order Anura; family Ranidae; genus Aquarana; species Aquarana catesbeiana. The sequence goes on along the minus strand of NC_133327.1, from coordinate 44,689,321 downwards.
TGTTTGACATTTATGGTTGTTTATGTTAGCGCTACACTTAATTTTGTTTTCCTTTCTATATGCATATACCTCACTGGCCGTGTTGGCTGCTTACCCTCTTCCCCCAGGGCAGCGCAGAATCATTTGATATATTATCACTTTTATGTGTAGGAGCTGTTTGAGCTCAAATTTGCTTCAAATTTTGAAAACCATTTATCATTTTCCTTACACTTCACAATTATATGCCACTTTGTGTTGGTCTATCACATGAAATCCCAATAAAATACATTTATATTTTTGGTTGTAACATGACAACATGTGGAAAATTTCAAGACATATGAATACTTTTTCAAGGCACTGCAAGTCACTTTTTCCCAAAGGGACACAATGTGCTGAAGAACATAAAACATTCATACCTCCTCAACATACTGGCAAGTGATGGCCCTTACAGCCTGCATATCTGTAGTGTCCATCATCAGAGTCACAGCCTGGCCCTTCCGGATCTTCACCTTTCTTTTAAACACTTGCTGGTTGTTGTAGCAGGTGGCCAATGTAGCGATAGCCATCGTCTAAAAAACACAGTCAACAGTTATAGCCTCACAGTAATACACAAATACCTGCTGAATCTGAACTCCCAGAAAGAATTCAAAATACAGATCACGTACATATACAGTATGTGAATTGTATTAACTGGAAAATAATTGTAATCCAGTTTTGCATACAAGTACCCCTTGCAGAGAGTATACCCAGTTTCTTGACCTTCATAGCAGTCAAGCAGAAAATGTTGGTCAAGAACACTCCGCCAGCCTGCTGATTGGACAAAAATAGAACCACTTATGCAATGCATGTATCTCTGCTAGATAGCACAAGGAGGGCAACATTGCTTTCTCAACATGAAGACAACACTTCTAGGAGTGTCAATCTTCTGAGTCCCCCCCAGAGCTCTCACTGGTTCCTCCTACAGAGGGAGGAACCAGAGGGAATGGAAAAGTAGCTAGAAGTGCAGAATCAAGCAGAAGATTATAGAACATTAGAGGGGAGTTCTACGGTGCATGCAGCAGGAAGGTGGAGTATGTCCCGCTATCTTTTACAGATATGGCTGAACTGAAATATGTATGGTATAATGGCTAATAGGGATGAGCTGAACCACCCCCCCCCCCCCCCCCCCCCCCGGTTCAGTTCACATCAGAACATGCGAACAGGCAAAAAAAATCAGTTCGAACACGCGAACACCGTTAAAGTCTAAAGTACACTATACGGCCTGCCCTATATACTCTGCAGAAAATTGGGTCTTAGGTGTTGGTGGTACCAGAACACTGTAAGCCCTCACAGTTATGCCCTGTACACATGGTCGGATTTTCAGACAGAAAAAGTGCGATCGGATTATGTTGTCAGAAATTCTGTTCGTGTGTGGGCTCCATCGGACTTTTTCCGTCGGAATTTCCGACACACAAAGTTTGAGAGCAGGATATAAAATTTTCCGACAACAAAATCCGATCGTTTAAATTCAGATTGTGTGTACACAAATACGACGCACAAAGTGCCATGCATGCTCAGAATAAATTAAGAGACGAAAGCTATTGGCTACTGCCCCGTTTATAGTCCCCACGTACGTGTTTTACGTCACCGCGTTCAGAACGATCGGATTTTCTGACAACTTTGTGCGACCGTGTGTATGCAAGACAAGTGTGAGCCAACATCCGTCAGAAAAAATCTGATGGATTTTGTTGTTGGAATGTCCGATCAATGTCCGATCGTGTGTACAGGGCATTATTCTTGTTGGGCGCAGGAACGGGCCCTGCTATGAAATATATCAAGAATTATAATTGCATGCCCCTGTTAAACAGGGGCAGAAAAATTGGGCCTTTGGTCGTGGTGCTGGTGGTGCCACAACACTGTAGCCCCTCACAGATACTCATGTTGGGCACTGGAACAGGCCTTGCTGTGAAATATTATTTTAAAAAGTTGTAATTACATGCCCCTAATAAACAGGGGCAGAAAAATTGGGCCTTGGGTGGTGGTGGTGCCACAACACTGTAACCCCTCACAGATACTCTTGTTGGGCGCAGGAACGGGCCCTGCTGTGAAACATGACTGCGGGTTTCTTGTCCTTCTGTGGCACCCCCTCTCTCTAGGCTCATGTTATTCCCTTCCTCAACCTGGGAACCAACATTGGAGCCTTCAAATCGCTGCGCATCCTCCAGCAGCATATAACCGACACTGTGGTCAAATAATTCTGGGGACTCCTTAATGCATGATGGTGGGGCTACAGAAGGAGTGACGGTGGACAAGGAGCCGGTGGAATAGGCCACTTTGGCAGCTGGGTTGGAAGGCAAACTACTCTGAGCTTGGGTGACAGAGTATGAGGAGGATGAGGAGGATGAAGATGGCTTCGTTATCCACTCCACCAACTCCTCTGCATGTTGTGGCTCAAGAACACGGCCAGCAGCAGCAAAAAAGGACACGCGTGCCCCAAGGCCACCTGCAGAGGATGCACCATGTCCACGACCACCACTGTTGACTATAGACACAGAGGCTGCTTGCCCTCTTTTAGTGGCCTGTGAGCGTCTGCACTGTATTGTATACACTATCAGAAGTGTAATAGAAACTGTACACACTGTATTAGATACTGTGTACACTGCCTGATAGAGATAGATATAGATATATATATATACTGTAATAGTCCCTTTCACTGGGAAAAGGGATGGGATCTCTAACCCTGTGTCCATGTCTTATGGAGAGCCAGCAGGTTGTGTGCCCAGGTGCACACAGCCCATATAACGAGGGGCTAGTGAGAGCAGAGGGTGGAGGAAGGTGGAGTGTGTGTAGCTTGTTGCTACTGCTGTGTGAAGACAGACCTGTGTCTGGAGAGTGGTCTGCCCTGTGGGAGTCTGCAGCCTATGTAAAGGGGATTCTTTGCCCAGGGACTGGGAAAGGCTGGCCAGCCTTGAGAGTCGGGGAGACTGAGGAAGCCAGTGAGTCCAGGGGGCTGTAAAGAATTGGCAAATCTGTTGAGAGCAAGCAGAGGAACTGCTGACAAGAGAGCCAGGTGGCTTGGTATGTTTTCCTTATTTTTGGAGTGCTTAATGAAGTTAAACCCCTGCGTGGGAATCCTGAATGGACCTTTTTGCTTTTGTTTTTCGGTTTAATAAACGTGGGCTACCAGGCCCTTAACTATAATGCCTGTCTGATGTGGACTCACTGCACTAAAAACGCATTTATCGCTTGAGCTAAATACCCCAAACATTACAAGTGGTGTTCGAATGCGGGCAACAGATGGTGAAGTCCGGGTCTCTGCACCAGTAGTGAGTCATTTCAGGAATTGCTGCTAGCGGTGTGTGGCAGCCAGGCAAACTGCATTGCGCAGAAGTTAAATTGATGAACTGTGTTGCATACAGGCGTTTTACCTGTGGAAGTGAGCTCAGCGTGGCCTGAGAAGATGTCTCCACCTAGGAGGGCCAGTCCAGAAGGCCAAGTGATGTGCGATACAGTGAATGAATGGTTCAAGCGGAATCGCAAAAAGTGGGCCGCAGTGCAAGGGGCTGAGATTGTGGCCTCTGACTATGTGCAACCCATGCTACCTACAGAGGAGGTTGGGGACTTCCTGAAAAAATTTGAAAAAGTTGCTGTAAGGAGAAAATGGCCTAGGGATCGGTGGCCAAAATTGTTGCAACCCTTGTTACGGATAGAGTACCGGTCGGTTTACCATTTGATGGATTGGGACCAGGATGACTACTGCAAGTTTAAAGAGGAAATTCTTCTTAGAGGAGTGTTCCAGCGCATCATGGGCCGCCAGCAATGCTCCAGGATGGGAGAGGTGTCACCGGAAGACCAAGATTTTGGAAATGCAGAGAAACGCAAAGTTTTGTGTCATGGCCGCTTAGGGAAAGTGGTGAGCTCAGAAAGGAGGGTGCAACAGTCTACATCCTGCATGAGGTATAGCCAACCGGTTTTGGAGTGCAAGTCTGCTGTTACCCCTAGCAACAGGAATCTTGTGTTGCCTACAGGGGGCATCAGTGGGTCTAGAAAGGCTGCAGTATTGCTCCGTGACCACATGGGGGCGTCAGCCTGTGGAGACACCACAGATGAAAGACATCGCACTCAAGTGAAGGCTATGACACCAGCTGCAGGAACTGGTAAGACTGTTTCAGTTTATGATGCTGAACCCAGTGAAGTGGGAGTAAGTCCAGTGGGGAGATCCGCAGTACAAATGGACATGGACTTGCTGCAGTGTGCTACCCAGAGCAGTGGGGAGGCGCAGCGTAAAGCCCAACTAGCTGCAGGGCTAGAGACTGGAAAGGACATGGGGACTCTGCATGTGCCTGCTATAATCCAGCAGATGGCTGAGAAAATTAACCTAGGGGTGACCAATACAGTTTGTGTGCCAGGTTCCCTAGTGACAGATGCTACAGAGATGCCCAGGGAAACCTCCCAGGAGCCCGCAGTGGTGAGGCACATGGTTTCCCAGGACAACTGTGGAGCCGCCCTAGTGGGCAAAAGAATGCCTTTGGAGAGGAAGGGTGGTGTGTTGAGCGTTACACGGGGTGCTGTGTGTTCTGACCAAAAACAGCCTGTTAAAGCTTATAACACTGCTATGTCTATGGCTGATGATACATGTACTTATTGTGATGTATTCAAAAGTAATGATGATGTTGAAAAGTGTATTACTGACAATGTTGATGGTTTGGTGTCTCCCATGGTAACCACAGGTAGTGCAGCAGAGTTGTCCCAGGAAATCGCAGGAGGACTCCCAGTGTTGGAGCCGGCGGGGCTCCAGGACAGCTCTGATACTGCTCAGGTGGAAAACAATGGGAAAATAGCTCAAATGAGGGAGTATGTATTATCACAATCTGATGTGGTTGACAGTGACTGGGGCAGATTGTCTGCTGCTAAACCACTCTGTCCACCTGTGTCTCCATGGGCAGAGGGAGCCGTACTACAGAGTGCTGATGACTGGAGCACAGACAGGATAGACTGGGATAGTCTCGCCATTAAGGTGATAGCGTGGTGGAAAGAAATTTCTGAAGGTAATAGTAAGCTGGACACTATTGCTGCTGTGACAAATGGAGAGGCTGCAAAGCCAGTAGACACAGGTGCGTTGGCTGTTGCAGAACTTAACCCCCTCCAGGCGGAAGGATCGGAAAAGGGCGCATATATAGCAGAAGTTTTGTCCACAGCAAAAGAGATGAGTCATGTTGAGTGCCAAGATGATGGGATAATGGATAGGGACTTGGAAGGGCTCAGTGTTGCTGAAAATGAGACAATGAGTGTGACACATGCATTTAGCGGTGCTCATTGGGAGCCGCAAGTTTTGTCAGTGGCCTCTGAGGTGGAGGTCTCTTTGAGTGTCTCAGCCTCTCAAGCCTTAGCAAATGAGCCCCTCCACGTCGTTAGTAAGGGAAACGTCCCTAGAGTTCTGTGTTTAGATGTGGCATGTCTAGAAATAACTGAGATGTTGTTGGAATTGGTGAAAATCTTTCCGCTGTATACCTGCATGTATCCACCGCAGATGGACGACCTGGTACTGCGTAGTACCAATCAGTGGAGACACGTGGTACAGGCGATGTTAAGCAATGTTGATAAAAATTGGTTACTGCAATGTTGGTTACTTTTGCAGAAAGTGGTCTCGCAGTTCTCTGCGAGAATGCTTCCAGCGACAGTTATGTGCGGAAGGCGTTCAGGGGAACTGCTAAAGGAATCAGAAATGATAGACATAGTAGAAGTCTCTCCGTATGCTGGTGTGATGAGGTGCATTCCTGCTGGTGCGATCCGAGGTGCAGCTGAGCAGTGGTTGGTACATGGCGCGTGTGCTGTCTCACCCGCTAGACCTCGTGAAAGGGAAGGGCCCGGAAAAGACGCAGCAGTAGTGGGAATTCAATCCATCACTCGCAGGGAGGTGCAGTTTGAGGTACCCGGAGACACTTTGACAGGAAATGGCAGTGTTGGTAACTGTAATGAAAAAGTGTATGAGAAGCACTGTAGAGCACTGTCGGACAACTCAGAGGTATTGGTTGAGGTACCAATGGACACAGAAATGGTTAAAGAGATTGGTGTGGAAAAATGTGGCGCAAAATGTGTGTTGGTAGGACAGTCGCTATTGGAGTGTTGGACAACCGGGAGCGATGTGAAACTGCGGGAATGTCCCATAGGGAGTAACTGCTTGCCTGTAGATGGTCCCTCCCTAGACCCTGTCCTAGCAAACCAGGTGACAAGAGGTCTTGATGATGATGATAATATTGAATTAAATAACCCCTTGTGGAACATTGCTATCGAGGTTAAACAGAAGTATGTGGTGTTGATCTCAGATGATTTGGTTGCCAAGGGTAACCACACAGGGGTTAGTGAACCTGATAAACAGATGTTGTTGGTTAGTGTTGCGTCAGGTAGTGAGAGGGGTCAGTCCCTGACAGATTTCATGGAAATGGGTCCCCAACAGTCCCAGGAGAGTAGGTCTGTGGGAGGGAAAAGGAGGATCCCGTGGCCAGAAGGTGGAAGGGATAGAGAGATTAGTGGGAGCCCATGGTTCAAGGTGAAGTGCTGGTGGAAACATACCCGGAAAAAGAAATGGGCCTACGCAGCGAATGGCTGGCACAGAGGTGTCCCATTCTTAGTGACTGGTTTATGTGTTCCTCCCTCCGGTGCGAAACAAGGGGGGAGTATAGGGAAATGTAGGACCCTGTTAAGATCCAGGGTGGGACGTACCTGGAAGCGCACCCGAAAAAAAGGTTGGGCCTACGTGGCTGACAGCCAGCACAGAGGTGTCCCAACCATGACGGGTGCTGGTGTTCCTCCCTCCGGATCGAAACAAAGGGGGGGGATATGTAATAGTCCCTTTCACTGGGAAAAGGGATGGGATCTCTAACCCTGTGTCCATGTCTTATGGAGAGCCAGCAGGTTGTGTGCCCAGGTGCACACAGCCCATATAACGAGGGGCTAGTGAGAGCAGAGGGTGGAGGAAGGTGGAGTGTGTGTAGCTTGTTGCTACTGCTGTGTGAAGACAGACCTGTGTCTGGAGAGTGGTCTGCCCTGTGGGAGTCTGCAGCCTATGTAAAGGGGATTCTTTGCCCAGGGACTGGGAAAGGCTGGCCAGCCTTGAGAGTCGGGGAGACTGAGGAAGCCAGTGAGTCCAGGGGGCTGTAAAGAATTGGCAAATCTGTTGAGAGCAAGCAGAGGAACTGCTGACAAGAGAGCCAGGTGGCTTGGTATGTTTTCCTTATTTTTGGAGTGCTTAATGAAGTTAAACCCCTGCGTGGGAATCCTGAATGGACCTTTTTGCTTTTGTTTTTCGGTTTAATAAACGTGGGCTACCAGGCCCTTAACTATAATGCCTGTCTGATGTGGACTCACTGCACTAAAAACGCATTTATCGCTTGAGCTAAATACCCCAAACATTACAATACACACACACACACACACACACACACACATACATACATACATACATACATACATACATACACACACATACATACACCTGTGTGATATATCTATCTATCTATCTATATCTATCTATCTATATATAAATAATTTTAATACACTGCCTGATGTCTATTAGAAACTGTACACACTGTATTAGATACTGTGTACACCGCCTGAAGTGTATTAGAAACAGTACACCACAGAATGCACTGTAGATATAGGCTACACTGGATGCAGAGTGTATATATATATATATTTTTTTTTTTTTTATACACTGCCTGCACTGACTGAATATCGAGTAAACACTGAATATATAGTCCATGCTATAGACTGACTGTGTATATCTATTAAATACACTGCCACTAACTGAATAACCTGCCTGCTTAATGTAACTCAAGCTATCTCTCTGTCCACGCCAACAACACTACACACGGCCGCCGTGTAAGCAGCCTTATATAGTGTGGGGCGTGGACTTAGTCCCCCTGAGCCATGATTGGCCAAAGGCACCCTGCCTTTGGCCAATTATGGCTCTCTCAGCAGAACGCGCGGTGATTGGCCAAAGCATGCAGGTCAGGTACATGCTTTAGCCAATCATCATACACCAATGTACTGCGATCTCACAGTGCATTATGGGACGTTCTACAGTGCTCAAATTTTCAGTGAACGCCCCATATGTTCAATTCATTTTAGAACAAACGAACACCCGATGTTCGAGTCGAACTTACGTTCGACTTGAACCGTGGGCTCATCCCTAGTGGCTAACTTTACGGAGAAATCTTTAAGGCCTCATGCACACTGAACATTATAAATGCTGCTTTTAGAGGCATCTAGAATTTTTTTTTCTGCCTCTAAATGTCCCTCTATGTTAACCTATGTGTCCATGCACACATAGGTGTTTAGAAAAACCCCACTGCCAGCGCATCCAGGAGCAGCAGTGGTTTAGCAGACAAATCGCTTGACATGTTAAGTGGGGTTCCAGATTCTGATAAGCTCCCCGCTCAGAGACCCCCACAATCACTGGGTCAGGGTTGTGAGGAAGAGGCCCTTGTCCTCATTAACACTGAGGGGGTCTACTGAGGGGTGGGGGGTGACCCCCTGCCACAAAACGCACCCCCCCCCATGTTGGGCATCTAGCCTGGTATGGTTGAGGAGGGGGAGGGTACTCACTCGTCCCCCCCCCCCCTTTCCTGGCCTGCCGAGCTGTGTACTCAGAAAAGGGTCTGGGATGAATTTTGGCGTGGGGTTCCCCTCCAAAGACCCCTGGTATGGATTGGGGAGGACCTCACATTGTTTTGTTCAGGATTTTTATTTGCCGGCAATTTTGTTTACATTCTGCTGTCAGTGGGGAAACCCGCTGACAACTGATGAGTCATCTGTTGTTAAGGACGCGACGGCCAGCTTCCCAGCCCGCTCCTTAACCAGCTATTCTTCACACAGAATTAGGATCAGTCGATCATTTTTTGGATGATCCAATTTCAAACTGTTACAAAAGTTTGGAATTCGTTAGAAAACGAATAAACAAAATTAAAGGAAACGATTTCAACGAAATACGTTACTATTGTCATTCAGAGATTCGTATACATCAGAATCCTTGAATAACCACAAAATTGTCCGAATTTAGGTTTACACCAAAATGAATTGCACATGTCTAGTCTAAACTTCATAATCAAATTCAGGACAAGGAAGCAGCTTTGGGCTAATTCCAAGCTCCACAGCTGCTTACACTTGGCTTTCCTTCGCTCCATTCGCCTAGGGAAGCAAAGAGACTTACCTGATACTTTTTGGAAGCCTCTTACTCACTCTCCTCTCTCCCATGTGACAGTGCTGGTCAGGAGCGGCTGGCCCATTAGGGGCACAGGGGCACCGCCCCCCTATTTTGTTTGGACATCACCTGTGCTGGAGTTATGATTTGACATGCTTGTATGTTCTCATGTTTGTTAGTATGTTTTTGGTGATTTTATTAATAAAAATGGTGCTGGTGATGCACTAGGTGTTGCTCCCTCCTGTGTCTTTCTACAGAATAGCACCAGTGTTCGATGACAGAGTGGAGAGTCTGCAGTGTTTTTTATTTTACCTTTCGTTGGGCAATAAGACCATCCATGACAAAAAGAAAAAAAAAAAAAAACACACAAAACAATTTTGTTCACTATAAAAAAGTGCTTAGACTCCCATTTACTATCTAATATGGTCGCACCAGTTGTTGCACTTACCAGCGGCACTGCACAGAATTTGAACACACTTTTGTTTCGCAGTCTGGACAGGTACAGCAAGACGTCGGGTACATACTGCAGGGCATTGGTGATAAGCTCATTCAGACACTGCAAGGCTGGCACACTATTTTCCGGCTTGGTAAAGTCAGACAAGTTCTTCCCATATTTACTCCACACCTGGTATAGACAGAGCAACAGACATCAGATTTTGAATCTATTCCACCATCCTCAGAACTCGTTCTGAATCTAGGATATGGACAATAGCCACCTCCAGTGTTGGTAAAGTCACATGTAGTACATCTCTACATTAGATGCACATTTTTCCCCAGAAAAATAGCTGTTGATCTGCCAGAAATCCGGTGAGCTCCTAACTTCTTATTTGAGCGGATAACACAGTGGCATAGAAATCCCAAGCAGTTTTACCAATACTACCCAGGTACTCCACTGCCAGACTACAAAACAACTTTCCCAAATGCTGTGGAGATGAGGAGAGGGAGGTGTGTTCTGTTGTCCAACACTTTTTTTCTACTTTTTTCTACTGTCTGCAATTTTTTTTTCATTCAGCTGTCAGCGGGGAAGCCCGTTGACAGCTGATGACTCATCTGATAAGGACACAGCGGCTGGCTTCCCGACCTGCTCCTTAACCAGCTATGCACTATGCGGCACGCAGTGCATTGTGGGGCACTTGGCGGGCAAACATCCTGCCGAGCACCCTGCAAATTCGGGTGTTTGCTGAACAGGCAATGTTCGGACCGAACTTTTGCTCGGCTAAAACTGTTCACCCAACTCTACCTGACAACACTGATTGGAATTTCAGTGCAGCAGGGTTAGTGTTGTCAGCTCCTTACATGAATTTAGGAACACAATGGATTTCTGGAAGATCAACAGGTATTAGTCTGAATTTGCAGGTTTTTAAAGGGATAAAACATAGGGAAATTTAATTTTTTTGTTTCTTAATTTTGCCCTGACCTATACTTCAACGTAAACCTGTACACGTTAAAGCTTGTGATGATCCCCAATTTGGCTGTATAAAAAGTTGTTCCAAAGGATAGATACGGTACTTTGTTCAGAGAAATGATCTGGAAGGGTGGCCCAGCAAGAATTCGGTTAGCTACCCTGCAGCTCCAGAAGTCAGAAGGAGGAGTAGCACTTCCACACCCCTTTAGTTACTTTCTGACATCACAACTTCAGCATATAGCGGGGTGTAATCTAGTAGGCCGAGAAGTTGGAAGAAAGATGCTCCTTCAAAACACCCCACATGATTCAATAGCGGCAGCTTTGGAAGCAGGGTCCTCTCCCTCAGGACTCCCTACCCTGAATCTAATGATGAGAGTATGGGAAACAGTGAAAACAATTTTGAACTTTAGAAGACCCATGGAGTACACCCCCCTCTGGGACAATAGCAAACTGGGAGAACTACAAAAGATGGGGGTAGTAAAGGAATGGGAGAGATGTGGAATAAAATATATTAACCAGCTATATCTAGACGGCACTTTGAAAACCTTCCAGGAACTGAGAGATCAATATGCTCTACTGAGTAAATCTTTTTTCAGATACTTGCAGGTCAGGCATGCATTAGAGGTATAGTTCAGAGGGAGCTCCTTAGAATGGAATACAATTCCAGTACTTCAAAAACTAATCAATGCAGAGTCAGGGAAAGGTTTAATTTCCAAAATATATTCACATGTCAATAAGGGGAGAATGGTAGGGATGGAACCCCCTTTGTACAGGAGAAAATGGGAAAAAGATGTGGGAGTCATCTCTGAACCGCAGTGGAACAGAATTTTGGAGCTGGCCTCACTGTTCCCCTCCCAGAAGATGTCACATTTGTTCTTACTATATGTAACTTATTATACTCCTCAAAAACTTTTTCAGTTCGGCCGCCGGCCAGATTCAAGATGCCCTAGGTGTGGGGATCTAGAGGCAGATGTGCACCATATGTTTGGAGATGTCCGAAGTTGTTCCATTATTGGACGGCGGTAACGGGAATCATCGACCGAGCGTTTGGAACCTCCACTAAGTTGGGGGCAAAGCATGGCCTACTGGGATTCGTGGAGGGAGAGGGGAACCCAGGAAACAACCAGCTAGCAGTCATGAGATGCTTATTTCAAGCTAGGAACCTGATCGGCCGGAGATGGCAGTCGGCATCACCGCCGTCCAGTGAGGAATGGCTAAAAAATATGAACGGGATAATTCTCAAGGAGAAATCAGTATACATAAAGCAATTTGCACTAAAGAAATATGACCTGATTTGGAAACCCTGGTGGGAAGCAAGAGGGATTAATGTTTAAATTTTATCAGTGTAGAAAAACATGAAAACGACGGGTAGCGACCTAAAAGAAAATAGATTATGAGAGATCGAAAGATGAGTGAATGAGAGGTATGGTTGGAGTTGTGAGGGCGAAGTGAATGGTTGGGGAATTTAAATAGAAATAGAACCTTAGACAGGCCCCTTTGTAGGATGTCCAACCCAACCAGGCAACACTCAAATCGTTATTATATCATATACATTGTTTAGTTAGGGAGTGGAAGTACTGGGGAAGGAGGGTGGGCTCTGGAGGAAATGTCTGTTTTGTTATATTCTGTTTTAATCACGAAATATTTGAATAAAGAAATAAAGTATTAAAAAAAAAAAAAAAAAAAAAAAAAAAAAAAAAAAAAAAAAGCTTGTGATGATAGTAAGGTCTGATGAACCCCAAACTGTGTGGAGAGAATAAGGTAGTCTTACTTACAAACAAATGGAAACCACCCCAACCTATAACTGGCCTTTGCAACAAGGAGCACATAGAAGGGCGACGCATGTAAAAAAAAAAAAAATACTGTATTTATCGGCGTATAACACGCGCCCCAAGTTTAGGAGGGAAGTTTAAGGAAAAAACTTTTAGGAGGGAAGTTTAAGGAAAAAAAAACTTACATTTTAAATGCCCATCAATGCAGCCTTGCACAGCGACCATCTGCAGACTTGTCCAGTGTCCACCTGCAGCCTTGTCCAGTGTCCACCTGCAGCCTTCATCTGCAGCCTTCCCCAGTGTCCGTCTGCAGCCTTGCCCAGTGTCCACCTGCAGCCTTGCCCAGTGTCCACCTGCAGCCTTGCCCAAAATTGCAGCATGTTTGGTTTTTAAATTTGCCGCCGCAGTGATATTTGGCTCCTCTCGCCACCGGCATAGAGCGAGCCGAGTCGAGTGTACTGTGTACTTGGCTACTCGGCTCCGCTTGCAGTCACGCCCCCGTCCCGCCCCTTGGCCCGGCTCCTATGATGGACACAACAACGGTCCAATTGCGGGACGTAAAGGCTAGGGGATTGGGCGTGACTGCGAGCGGAGCCGAGTACACAGTACACTCGGCTCGGTCAATGTCGGCGGCGCTCCTCTTGCCCACAGACAGCGGGGGATTGGCGTATAACACGTACCCATGATTTTCCCCTGATTTTTTAAGGGGAAAAAAGTGCGTGTTATACACCGATAAATACGGTAAATAAAAAACATTCCCAGCTCACTTACCATCCAGCCTGCAACAAACAGCATTAACCCTGTCAAACAGTAAATGTTATAACAAGGGGTGTAGTTTTCACGCATTTGCAAATATATGCGTAAGCTGCAGAGGCAACGCCATGGCACCCCAGTGTACTGCAGTCTTAACTCTATAAATTTTGAGTCTCCAAAGTTGGAGCATATATATAATGAATAGATTAAGGGCAGATATGCCTGAAGGGGGCCTGTTCCTCCTTAAAAAGTTTAGGGATGAACTGGACACCAAGCAATAGCACAATGGCTGCTAAGGTATCCAGTGTGACCCCTCACCAAGTCACCAACTGTACAAACAAATGGCAACCACCCCAACCTATAACTGGCCTTTGCAGCAAGGAACACATGGAAACAAACAAAAATTCCCAGCACACTTTCCAGCCAGCCTGCAACAAACCAAATTGTCCTGTCTAACAGTTCACATTAAAACAAGGGGTTAACAGGTGGGGTTAATTTTGTTTGTTGCAGGTTTGCAGGTAAGTGAGCTGGGAATTTGTCTTTGTTAGTCTTACTGAACGCCCTAATTTTTCTGAGAATTCACAGGTCAGTAACAATGGTCAGATTTAAACCTCATGCCTGTGCTAGGCAGCCATAGAAAGTGACATGTTCAATATAACACAGGCAAGCTAGGAAAGAATGCAGATGTCATAAACCTTCACCAGAGGGTCTTCAAAAAAACGTCTAATGTTCCTACACTTATGGTCATTGGGAAGAATTAGTCCCTTACAGATAGCTAAAAAGATCAATGATTTCACTAAAAACTTATCTGAGAGGCAGATATTGCTCGTAACTCAGGGAACCCCTTGCAACCTCTGGAGGAATCCTATTTGAGAAACCCTGCTCTAGATAGTCTAAGTGTAGTGCTACCCCCTAAGGAGCCACTGTAATTTAACTGGTTGTTTTCCAAGATTAGTGCAGAGACCGCTAGGCACACAGCAACAGTTCATTCACTTAGGCTCAATAGTCAGTCTAGGGGATGTCTTTTTAGAATTGTATTGCTGAAGAACTTAGAGGGTGATATGGAATACTCCAGATTTAGTGAATAAATCTGGGAGGACACTTCACTTTGCTAAGCCTCCCTGAACAGTCTTTCTGCAGGAACGCAGAAAGATGGCAGGAACTGAGTACTTGTAAAAGCTATCACAGTAAGAGCTACCACTGGCACTTCCACCCAAAAGAAAAACAGCACACAGGACCCTGAGCTCAGGTCAGTACTCATAATGTCACAGGATCACCAGATGCCCCCTTCCTGTATCCACCAGACACTTTAGTAAGGGAGAGGTAATGCCCACAATGCCACAGGACAGCCAGACCCTTACCAACTTCCAGTGGGCAATCTTCAGTGAGCTCTCTATACCAGGATGTTAGGTGAAATCTCTTGATTGGCTCCAGAAAATGATTTTAGAAATAGGCCTTCCAGCTATGTCACAGCTGGGACACTGAACATGCAGAAAACTCCAGCAGTCTGCCTGCAGAACTAGACCCAGGACTTACCAAACAGCTGTTCTGGGCCTCAGACTATTTATGGGCTCTTAAGCCACCTACAGTACTGGGCACTCCTTCCCAGGGAATGGTTGCAGCTCCAAAAATTCTCATGCTCATTTGACTTTCCAGCCCACTAGGATTCTAGAATTCTCTAGAATGCAGGGGGAAACAATCAAACCTGCAGCCTGTGATACTCAGAACAGCCTAAAGCAATCAGCAACTGCTCCACTGATTACAGAGGAGCCAAAAATAATACAATTTTCACAACATCCTAGCAACCTAAGTAGGAGGGTGCTAAATAAGATATATGTATAAGACTCTCACAGACTGGCTACAGTATGTGCTCATGCAGTACACATGTAGCGCACCCCCTAAGGAGCCACAAGTAATCTGAGATTCGCCACCCTGCACAGCCAGGCACAAATTTTGACAGGCACTCTTGAGTCAGAGAACAGTTTGTGACTTTGTTGTTTTGTTATTTATTGAGGGTAATAGCTTGGATAGGGATGGGAAGTTATGGGATGCCCATTTGACTTCAACAACTTCAGGGACAACTCTTCCTGTATACAGCTCCTCTTCTTCCTCCAGCACACACTTGCTTGCAGAACCTAGCTGGAACACTGTGAATACCTAACAGTTAGTCAGATGAAAGCAAATGGCCCATTACAGACAGGAACCCGGGGCCCATTAAGTGTGTAGCAGAATTTCATTGTCCAGCTTGCATCACAACTGTGGCTAATGATCCCAGCACCACCTCCTCAGGCACTGCTAACCCGCCTGGCTGCCCCTTTCACTAGCCCTACAGGCCAACTTCTCCCCACAGTCCTCCACACAGACATTTACCAGCCCACCTGGATGATTCTCAGGAGATCTCCCAGACGTGCTGACCTGCTCCCACTGTCCTTCCAGCACCCGAGCCCCAGACCTGAGGTCACCCCCCCACCTCCAGGCTAGGGGGCACCCTCAAGGGCCACCAACAGCCTCCTCAGCACTCCATCTCCCTCTTCCACCCGACTGCCCTTCCTGGCATGACTCATGCCTATTTATGAGGTTGCCTGCCCCCTGCCAGCCCTTTACTGGGGATTGGCTGAGGCCCTCAAATATGCCAAGCAGCTCCTCCTAACCTTCACCCACTATGTCTAGAACATTCTCCAATGTCCCAGAAAACAGGAGAAGTCACCAGAGAAGCTCCTAGGATGAGTCACCCAGCCCTGAGTCACTAAACCCTGACCCAGATTCATAGCCCAGGATTAGCCCTGAGCTAAACTAATTTTTACCTACACTAACAAATCTACATCTAGCACAGTAGAGGGTGCTACACACAGATTAGTTCTGTCAATTTAAGAAGGTACTGCTTACGACAACTCGTTATGTGTATAAAAAACACCTGTCCACGAATCTTTCTTCCATTCAAACCTCAACATCATGGGCAAGACCAAAGAGCTGTCAAAGGACGTCAGGCTGGAATGGGCTACAAGACCATCTACAAGAAGCTTGGTGAGAAGGAGACATCAATCGCCCATCGCCCTCAGTCTGGAGCTCCATGCAAGATTTCACCTCATGGGGTAAGGATGATCATGAGAAAAGTAAGGGATCAGCCCAGAACTACACGGGAGGAGCTTGTGAATGATCTCAAGGCAGTTGGGACCACGGTCACCAAACAAACCATTTGTAACACAATATGGTGTTGGATTGCAATCCTGCATGGATTAAAATCCTGCAGCACCCACAAGGTCCCCTGCCTCTAGAAGGTACATGTACAGGCCCATCTAAAGTTTGCTGAACATCTAAATGATTCAGAGAAGGATTGGGAGAAAAAGTGCTGTGGTCAGATGAGACCAAAATTGAGCTCTTTGGTATTAACTCGACTCACCATGTTAGGAGGAAAAAAAATGCTGACTATGACTCTTAGAACACCATGCCTACAGTCAAGCATGGAGGTGAAAACATTATGCTATTATGCTATAGGGCTGTTTCTCTGCTAAAGGTACAGGCTGACTTTGCTGCATTGAGGGGCCAGAGGACGGGGCCATGTATTGTAAAATCTTGGATAAGAACCTTCTTCCCTCAGCCAGAACACTGAAGATGGCAATGAAAAGAGTGGCTCAAAAAGTACACTAAGGTCATGCAGTGGCCTAGCCAGTCTCTATACCTTAATCCTATAGAAAATGTATGGGAGGGAGCTGAAACTGAGTTGCCAAGCGACAGCCAAGAAACCTTAAGGATTTAGAGAAGATCTGTAAAGAGTGGGCCAAAATCCCTCCTGAGATGTGTGTAACCAACTTCAAGAATTGTCTTACCTCTGTACTTACCAGCAAGGGTTTCTCCACCAAATACTAAGTCATGTTTTGCTTGGGGATACTTTTTTACTCACTGAACTGCAACTCAATTTATAACATTTGTATCATGTTTTATTCTGGGTTTTTGGTTAATATTCTGTCTCTATCATCTAAAAATACACTTCTGATAAAAATTCTAGACCCTTCATTTCTTTGTAAGTGGGAAAACGTACAAAATCTGCAGGGGATCAAATTATTATTTTCCCCATTGTACTTACTTGAGCCCCATCGAGATCCAGCATTGTGCATGAGAGTAACGCCTCTCCCAGCTCTGTCCCTCCATAGAGAGCAAAATCAACAGCAGTGGGAGCCATTGGCTCCCGCTGCTGTCAATCAAACTCTGTGGCGAGGGAGTGTGTGTGTGTGTGTGTGGGGAGGGAGTGACAGTGTGCCCCGCTGTCTGTGTCTATGGGGGTACTGCATGAAGAGGAGTAGCCAGGGGCACTGGTAAACACTTTAAGGGTGTCCATTTTGAGTATAATAGAATACTCCAGCACAGGACTGGAGCATGGAGTATATGTAGTTCCTCAAAGAACATATTTTAGCATATAAAAATAAAATCAAAACTAAAAGTCATGTGACAAACACTCCAAACGAATAAAAAAAAAAAATCAAGTGCAATAATAAAGCATACATCAAATAACATAACAAAGCGCTGAATAAAGAGGCTGTGTGTGCAGGCTATTGGTTCTCATCCATCCAGTGACACACACATACAACCCCCTACCCAGTGCAGCAGCACCGCTTCATAGGATCTGTAGCGCTACCTCTGCAGGAGCCACTTGGTATGATGGACTCTTTAAGCTGCTCGGTCCCCACTAAAAAACCTGTGCAACTACATATACATGTGCAACAAAATAACCTACACATATGTGGTATCGCTGTGATCATTAGGAGCAGAAGAATTTATTTGGGTTCTTCTTTGGTGGTAGATCATGGTAATAGCAAGAAATACAGCTGTAGCGCTCACTTCCAGAGGAGACCATAGCTTAAGGTCCCTAGGGTCTTTTCCTGTAATTGAACCCACAGCCAGGCACACAGTCACAGTCCCTCCATTGGCTCAATGAACAGTCCAGGAGTATGCTGGGATGTATGTAATATATACACATACACACACACACACACACACACACACACACACACACACACACACACACACACACACACACACACACACACTGAAACTGCAGCTAGCAGAATCAATTGCCTACCTGTAGTATTAGTATGAGAACACCAGCAATTGTCTTCAGGTAGCTTTAGGTGCACACTGTGCAGAGGACACAGTACACTAACTGTAAATACTGCAGCTGCCTGCCTATGGTATTAAAAGGATCAGAACAACAGCAATTGTCTTCAGGTAGCTTTAGGTGCACACTGTGCAGAGGACGCACTACACTAACTGTAAAAACCACCCTGGCTTTGGCCAATTATGGCTCTCTGTACAGACGGCGCTGTGATTGGTCAAGCATGTGGGTCATAGTGCATGCTTGGCCAATCATCAGCCAGCAATGCACTGCGATGCCGCAGTGAATTATGGGCCGTTAAGCGCCACTAGAATTTGGCACGAATGGCCCATAACATTCGCAATTCGACAAATGGTCGAACATGCGATGTTCGAGTCCAACATGGGTTCGACTCGAACTCGAAGCTAATCCCTAATCATCATTATGCATTTGATGAAAATGACACGGGACGCTAAGCTCTTTGCGTCCTTTTTTAATAAATCTCTGATGGTCACCAACCTTTGCACGTAGGATGGATATAGTGCGACCCAAGTACAATAGGTTGTAAGGACACCGCAGGACATAAAATGACAGAACCGGTTGAACATGTTATGAGCTGTTTGATTTGGAAGAACTTGCCTTTGTTGGTAGCAATACTTGTACTGCCATGCGTGATAAATTGGCAGGTCAGGCATCCTCTTTTCTTGCAGTGGAAGATGCCTAT
This sequence comes from Aquarana catesbeiana, assembly GCF_042186555.1. NCBI lineage: Eukaryota > Metazoa > Chordata > Amphibia > Anura > Ranidae > Aquarana > Aquarana catesbeiana. The sequence continues at coordinate 44,670,418 of NC_133327.1, read as the reverse complement.
CCTGTTATCAAATTAAGATCTGATATCTAATGGGGGTCTTTTATTTATTTGGGACTTGTATTTTACCTGATGCCAGGATGTTCTTCACTGTACGAGCTTTCCTAAATGTGATTTGTGGTGCTGCCAACAGTACTGGGGCTAATCGCTGATCTAGGAAAAAAAAAAAAATTTGGGGTTGCAAGGAAAAATCAAAATAAACAGAGAGACCGCTAGTAAAGCACTTGTTACCCACTACTATCGGTCTCCCAGGGTGGTCCTCCAAAGATTTATGTACTTTGGGAAGATGATAAAAATAGAGTGCGTTTGGGATGAAACAAAAATGGTCTTACCCTCACTGTTTTCCCAAGCATCATAGACAAAAGTTTTTAGATATGCTTGATAACCTGGGAGTGGGTCAGCAGAAAGTTTAAGATAAGTGTCAGTGTCTGCTAGCAGGCGGTTTGCCTCTTTAAAATAATCCTCTGTTTTGCACGACAAGGCTACCCCCCCTTGTCGGCTTGCTTGATAATGACCTCCTTGTTAGCTGTTAAGTCCTTTAAGGCCTGACGCTCTGCCCTGGACAGATTGGACAGATTGTGGTGGGGGTATCACAAAAGGGATAAAAAAAAATCTTTGTATACTGCCTGATAGTAAGTTTCAATGTATGGGCCTTTTGACTGTGTTGGAAAAAAGGTAGCTGTGGGTTCAAGTTTTGTATGTGTGACTTCTGGGTCCATAAATGGGGCTAGCGTGTGACCATCAGTGTGGCCTTCTGACCAAAGTTCTTCTAAGATGTTCAGAAAAGTGTAGCCTTGTCTGATTAGTCACCTTTAAATATAGGGTCTAATATATACAGTATCTCACAAAAGTGAGTATACCCCTCACATTTTTGTAAATATTTTATTCTATCTTTTCATGTGACAACACTGAAGAAATGACACTTTGCTACAATGTAAAGTATTGAGTGTACAGCTTGTATAATGCCCCGTACACATGGTCGGATTTTCCGACGGAAAATGTGTGATAGGACCTTGTTGTCGGAAATTCCGACCGTGTGTAGGCTCCATCACACATTTTCCATCGGATTTTCCGACAAAGTTTGAGAGCAGGCTATAAAATTTTCCGACAACAAAATCCGTTGTCGGAATTTCCGATCGTGTGTACACAAATCCGACGCACAAAGTGCCACGCATGCTCAGAATAAATAAAGAGATGAAAGCTATTGGCTACTGCCCCGTTTATAGTCCCGACGTACGTGTTTTACATCACCGCGTTCAGAATGATCGGATTTTCCAACAACTTTGTGTGACCGTGTGTATGCAAGACAAGTTTGAGCCAACATCCGTTGGAAAAAATCCTAGGATTTTGTTGTCGGAATGTCCGATCAATGTCCGACCGTGTGTACGGGGCATAACAGTGTGAATTTGATTTCCCCTCAAAATAACTCACACTGCCATTAATGTCTAAACCGCTGGCAACAAGAGTACACCCCTAAGTATAAATGTCCAAATTGGGCCCTATTAACCATTTTCCCTCCTCGGTGTCATGTGACCCATTAGTGTTACAAGGTCTCAGGTGTGAATGGGGAGCAGGTGTGTTAAATTTGGTGTTATCGCTCTCACTTTCTTATACCGGTCACTGGAAGTTCAACATGGCACCTCATGGCAAAGAACTCTGAGGATCTGAAAAAAAGAATTGTTGCTCTACATAAAGATGACCTAGGCTATAAGAAGATTGCCAAGACCCTGAAACTGAGCTGCAGCACGGTGGCAAAAACCACACAGTGGTTTAACAGGACAGGTTCCACTCAGAACAGGCCTCACCATGATCGACCATAGAAGTTGAGTGCACGTGCTCAGCGGCATATCCAGAGGTTGTCTTTGGGAAGAAAACAATGAGTGCTGCCAGCATTGCTGCAAAGGTTGAAGGGGTGTGTGTGTGTGTGGGGGGGGGGGGGTCAGCCTGTCAGTGCTCAGACCATACGCCGCAAACGGCATCAAATTAGTTTGCTTGGCTGTCGTCCCAGAAGGAAGCCTCTTCTAAAGATGATGCACAAGAAAGCCCGCATACAGTTTGCTGAAGACAAGCAGACTAAGGACATGGATTACCGGAACCATGTCCTGTGGTCTGATGAGACCAAGATAAACTTATTTGGGTCAGATGGTGTCAAGCATGTGTGGCGGCAACCAGGTGAGGAGTACAAAGACAAGTGTGTCTTGCCTACAGTCATGCATGGTGGTGGAAGGGTCATGGTCTGGGGCTGCATGAGTGCTGCCGGCACTGGGGAGCTACAGTTCATTGAGGGAACCATGAATGCCAACATGTACTGTAACATACTGAAGCAGAGCATGATTCCCCCTACCTTCGGAGACTGGGCCACAGGGCTGTATTCCAACATAACGACCCCAAACACACCTCCAAGATAACCACTGCCTCGCTAAAGAAGCTGAGGGTAAAAGTGATGATGGACTGGCCAAGCATGTCTCTAGAACTAAACCTTATTGAGCATCTGTGGAGCATCCTCAAAACGGAAGGTGGAGGAGCGCAAGGTCCCTAACATCCACCAGTTCCGTGATGTCATCATGGAGGAGTGGAAGAGGACTCCAGTGGCAACCTGTGAAGCTCTGGTGAACTCCTTGCTGTCAGGGCTGGCCGCTCAGCTGTCGGCTAATTGCCAGCTCTTATCTCTCCAGTGTTACTCAGCTGTTGTTGATATCCTGCTCCTCAGTCCTGCCTACTTAAGCCATCCAGTCCAGAGGATCTCTGACTTCGCCTTGGTCAACACCACAGAATCTCCTGCGATCCTGTTCAAGACTTGCTTTGCTGACATCCCTTCTGGCTCCAGATCCTGCTTGCTGTTCCACTTCATTGATCCCTGACTTCTGGCTTGGCTGACTATCCATTCCAGTTACTGAACTTTGGCTATGTTTTGACTTTGTTCTTTTTACTTTTATTATTAAACAAGTGTGATTTAACTGTACTTCTGTCTTGGCCTGATTTCATGGTTTCTGACACTTGCCCAAGAGGGTTAAGGCAGTGCTGGAAAATAATGGTGGCCACATAAATTACTAAATGGTGCTTATTGTCCAAAAGGGAGAAGTTATTGCCCACATCCCTAAACTAGATAAATTGCAAACAGGGGGAATTTTCCTCTAAATGGGACTTTAAGGGGCACTACTCCTCTATATATCAAGACTGTAAATATAAAAATTATTTTATTTGAAAAAAGTTAAAAGATCTACAATACAGAGAGTGTACAGGGTTCAAATACAAAGATATGTAAAAATCCAATACAGTTGGAGACGACCACTACTGTTGAATGAATAAAACAGAAATGACCCAAAGCGTTTCGAGTTAGCGATATTTGTTCTCTTCTTCAGGGGTAGGTGGTTAGACACAGGACGTAAATACGTCTATAATTGATAAAAGATAAGTATAAGAATATACGCATTGTAAAACAAGCAAAACATCAGAAGCTCAGTCAAACAATTTGTGTGAATCCACTGACCATGACACACTCTCCTGAGGGATTGGTCAAGGCTGCATAAAAATTCAGGTGTATGATTACCTCTCCTAGCTCTCTATCCTCCATAACCTTTCCAGACAGACAGGGAGAAGCTGTCAACCCTGCAGCCAGTGAAACACAGAACAAAACAAGCACATGCAGCTCAACTGATTACAGTGAGCCAGTACCTAAATTTACCCAAACTAGCACCTGTCTAGGAAGGTGATACACAACTTAATTAAAAAAACATATAGCAATAACTCTCGGTGGAGCTGCTGGTTTAAGCGGGTCTGTTACCTTCACTTTGCTTCCCTCTGTTTCACAGGCACCGGGTCTAGGGGTTCCGTTGAGTTTACTGCTGGACGACACACGCATCAACACTGGAGTACGTTTTCAATGCTTTATTAAACAGTCAAACTTTAGGAAGTAGCAGGAAAGAGGTGGAAAAGGAAACCTTCAGGAGAAACTCAAATATCCTCTTCTAATATCTTAGCGACAAATGTCCTGGTAGATTTCAGATAATTATGTGGAATGTGTTCCCCTCATGGGACGCACTCTTTGCTCGTCTGGATAGGCCTCTCTCACCGGTCTAGCAGCCAGTATGCAGCACAAATCTAAAGTCTCTGCCACAGACTTACTTGGGGGGGGTAAATCCGCACTATCCTCTGCCACAGGATGTATCAGATCTTCTGCAGTGAACAGTCAGTCACAGTGCCTGAACCTTTAAGCCGAACCGGTGACACTATGCTGTATAATTACTTCTTTTGGATACGTCCTGCAACCGAGTCACCAGGCCCCTCCATAGACCAGCATGCTGCGTGATCTCTCCAAGACGGGTCCTCCCCTGGGATCTCCTCGATTGTCCCGCTTCGTCACACAGAACCGACAGCTCAGGACCATTCCTCGGCCGCGGTGGTAGGCCCCAGACAAGCCTCTGGACCCACCCCTGCGCCGCAGCATCGTGGGCCTCCCGATCAGAGGACCATGAGGTAGCTCCTTAACGCATACCTGTCGGCCAGGAGGGCCAGCAGGTGGCTGTAAAAACTATCCTAAAACATGGCGTCTGTCCCATAAATACCCCCTTCCCAGAATGCAACTCGGAGGACCACCTCCACCGAGCTTGTCTCCGAGACAGAGGAGCATCTATACACTTCGACACATTGCCTTTCCAACACTGACTAATGGTAACAGCAACACCCACCGGTCAGCACGGAAACACACACAACGTCAGCCAAGCTGGAACAGAGGCAAACTTTTAACCTTCCTAACACCCAATCTACTAAATTTACCTAATCTGCGGTAGATTGTAAATCTACCAGCGCTACAAACAAAACAAATTTTCATACTATTTTGTGCCAATTTTTCCTTGATAGTGGGAAGGAGACAGTACTCACCTCTTTTGGCCAGAATGCTTGGCCATTTAACTGGTCTTCCAGGAAGTCACGGGTGATGTTGGTTTTCTGCATGAACAGACCAAAAGAGTTGGACAACCTCTTATCCTCTCCTACAATGGGATCCTCCAGACCTGAGACAGACAATATCACTGACAGGCCACGTGTCAACGAACAGGATACATAATCACAGTACTGTGGGGGGAAATTTGAAGAGCCTTAGGAGGAAGCATATAGTGATTTGTATGCATTTTATTTCGTTATTCTGTTCAGTGTTAAAAAAATAAAAAACCAAAAACATTTCTTTATAGTCAGGGAAGTATGTTAAATATAGGCATTTCATATTTACCACTTTTTGCAAATCATTAGATGGATCTAAGCTAGGTCAGCCTTTTTATCTTGTTTTATATTTGCCAGAGCCTCTACTGCCTCTATAAAGCCTCACACCTTTTACCGCCTAATAGTTCTGCACCCTCGAGTGTCAGGAAATTACCATTCTCTCATTGAAATTGTAGCTTGCTGCCCTCACGCTCCAGTGCTCTATGCTGGCAGAGCTCAGTAACAGCTACAACTCTCATCACAAGTGTCCTCACACTGACCTATATTGCAGAATAAGAAAGATGATGTGTCAGATCAGGTGTGTTACGGAGTGCCAAGTGAGTTAGGTCTCTCTCTAGTGCCCAGCTGTGTACACAGTCATATTTAGACTTCCCTCACAACTGCTGCAACAAGAAAATGGAAGCAGGACTGTGAAAATGGAGATTGTTCATGATATGTCCATCTGAATGTGTATCAAGTTGTGTTGACAATCTGAGATTTGACAGATGAATAACAGAGGGTTGGGCTTAGCCCTAGTAAGGGGCAGGGCTTCCTCCTTATCTGGACAAAGGGCCTCCACAGGGAACAATTTGTAGAATAATGCAGGAATTTTCACTTTAGCAGTGATGATACTTTAGGAACATTTTAGGCTAGATCAGGTTCACCAACTTCAGCCGGTTTGTACAGGATGCAAACAGCTACGGTATAAGGTTATGAAGCAATTGCTGGGACCATGCTTTGCAAACATAGTCGTTGATGCACTTCGATTTATTTCTTTTTTGAAAAAAAAAAAATTGTTCTAATTAAATTTTATTTAAAACATCAGTATCAAAGTAGATGTAAAGGCCAACTATCAAACTGACATTGAAATATTCCCTCCCCTTTTCTCCCCATGGCCCTGCATGCCCTTAATCACAAGTTACTGTGCAAACAAGTTTTTTTCAGCGTTTTATACATTCAATGACCTCAAAGCTCGGGGTCCTCTTTTTCCTCTGGCACGCTTGCTGCTGTGGATGGTGGGAGGAGACTCTTTGCCGATTTGTGGGTGCCCTGCATATGGGGGTACATCTCCCATGCACGTGCTCACCAATGCCCAGGACCAGGCGGGTTGCATTCATGTGAAAGTCAACATTAAGGCGCAATCCCGGCTTATATAAGAGCCGTACAATGCACAGCTGTAAAGCAACATACAGATTCCTTCTGTAACACACTTGTCCCATATTGAGCCTGTGCTCCACTCCACCAGTCCAATTTTCCTCTGCAATCTTACTTCCAGGGCCAAAATTGAGTCCCTCTGCACACCAAGCAACAGAGCACTGCCCCCCTCCCTAGCTACTGGAGGACCTGTCACCCATGCCTGGTACCACTTCTCGCTGTCTGGCTATTACATTCCCACCTGTTCCATGGTTACCTGTAGCAACTACTTTACTGAGCATTCAATAGCACAGTTCAACAGTGCACTGTAAAGGAGTTCAGCCCTCACCAACTAATGCAGGCTGCCCAGGTTCATACCTTCTTCAAAGAATGTCCATTTAGCTTAAGCCCATTTTCCTGGTTCCAGGGAGAGTCCCAGCAGGATGACCCAGGAGGAGGCCACATGCTCCATTTGGACTACATGGTGCAGCTGTCCTTCCTATGAAATCCCATGTGGAAGAGAGACTGGCTGAGCCCTTCCCCTGTATTTATGTGGCTTGCAACAGGGGCGGGACCCAAAAAGCCCAGGAAAGAGTCTACACTTAGCTCCATCCCAGGCAGCCTGAACTAACTACATAGCTGCTCTGTGTAATTAACACATAAACAGAAATACTGTCAATGATACCCCAAAGGGTATCTGCTTATAAGTGGGTGACGTCACTGCTCTATTCAATTCCTTTCCTCCCCAATGCAGAGATGATCCGGAGCTTTACAGTCATGTGATCTCATGTATAAAAACATGAAAAAATGCTATTACACAGTGAAATGACACACTTGCTTTCCAGCTAAGCTACATCCATGTGCCCCCTCGTTTCTCCATTGTCACTGCTGCCATCTTCTCAGTCTTATTTTGGATACCAAGTCTAGTTTATCAGCTAGGCAGGGAAGCTGCATTTATTGTGCATTTTGACGCACAATGTGGTTATTCGCCTATCCAATCAGCATGCTGGGGTGGAAGAGTGTATTGCTTCAAGTGACCCTGTTGCTATACCGTGTCTCCCCGAAAAAATGACCTACCCCGAAAAGACCTACTGTGATTTTCGGGGGGGGGGCTGCAATATAAGCCCTAGTTTAAAGTGTTTGTAAAATGCTAGAATCCACTCTATTACAGTATTATATAATGTAAACTGTGTGAGTTTCTGTAATCTAATTGTGTCAAATACTTTCGGTATAGAGCTGCTCGCCACTCAGCTGACCTTCCGCTGCTCTCCTCCTCTTCTGCCAGCTGTCAGCGGGGAATCTTGCCCCCCACCTCTGCAGTGCTTGGAGCAGGAAGAGAGCTCCAGCGGGTCACGGAAGCACCGAGTGGCGATATAAGTAGGTATTTGGCATAATTATATTGCAAAAACATATAATGTAAACTGTGTATAATACTGTAATAGAGTAGATTCTAGCCGCTAGAGTCGGTGGGACTGACCACGGCTGCAGCCTAGCCCCAGTCAGCTTGCCACCACAACCCCCTCACTGTTGTCCAACAGAGCCCTGTGCCCCTCTGCACCGGGAATCACCCCTCCTGCTACTGGACCTCACTGCGGGGGCACTAGAGATTCACCGGAGGCTAGTCTACCTCAAATCGCCTGAGACGCAGCCACCGCACCACCTACTGTAAGTAACGCCAGCTCCCCCTCCATCTTCGGGACCATCAGCACAGGTAAGCCACCGGGGGCACTCTAGTAGTTGATCCAGGGGCCCTGTCCGATCGCCCCTCGGGGGGTCAGGAAGGAATTTTTTCCTCGACTGCACCATTGGCCAACGCAGCCAGGGGTTTTTTTTGCCTTCCTCTGGATCAACGAGAGGGAGGTAGGCAGCCTCACCTCCCTCCAGTACCTCCGCTCCAACACTCAGCCGTCACTCTCACCACTCCAGAGCAGTGGTTAGCCATCCGATCCCTCCATCCCCCTGCAAGGGTATCATCGCCGCACCAGTGCCTTCGTCATAACACCTTTCCTTCTAGCAACGCCGCCTTCCGCATCATGTGCAACTTCAAGTACACAGCAGACACCCTCCACAGGCTAAGAAACACGGCCGCAACTTTACCGACCACCACGCAAAAAAGACTAAAAAAAAAAAAGAACAATTACTAAGGACCAACCCACAATCAACCATCAAAGGCAGGGAGACACCGATCCAACCACAACAACTAGCATGCGCCCTGATCAACACCAGATCTGCAGTCAAGCACAGGCTGGAAATCCGCGATTTCATCATCGAAAACAACATAGACTGCCTCTTCATTACAGAAAGCTGGCTAACTTCCGACTGCAACACCATCCTAACTGAATTGGTGCCCAAGAACTACAGTATCCTATCTGAGCATAGAATAGGAAAAAAAGGAGGAGGTCTAGCAGTGATTTTCAAATCGCACCTGGGGTTCACCAAACCAAACTTACAGAACTCAGTGCCTTTCATGGAAACACTCTCACTGCATCTTCAAACAACACCTCAAGACACCATTCACATACTACTATGCTACAGACCACCAGGACCAAAGACCAATCTCCTCACGCCGCTCACTGAATTCTTCTCAATGCACACCTTGAAAACCAAAAACCTTATGGTACTTGGGGATTTCAATCTGTGGGCAAACTCTGCCCAAGACCCTATTGCAACCGCCTGCGTTAACCAAATGGAAGAACTTGGCCTGCAACAACTGATAAATGCTCCTACGCACGGTTCAGGACACACTTTAGATCTCATCTTCAAACAGAATATGGACATCGACGTATTCGACAACACTCCACTACCATGGACGGACCACCATGCTATCAAATTTAAAATCACCACTAACACCATCCTCCGGAAACAGAAACGGGCAACAGCAACACACTGGAATAGATCTCAGAAGAAACTACACTCTGAACTCTTCAAAACTACATTGTCGAGCAAAATTCTTCTGCTAAACCCAAACCTCTCAACGGAACAAACCCTCAACTCCCTAAACAATGTTTTACTACAAACAGCAGACTCCGTGGCGCCAAAACGCAGAACACCCGTCCGCAAAAAAAACTCGAGTTGGTTTAATGGCACTCTCACCCTACTCAAGCAAGAACGCAGAAGAGCTGAGAGAACTTGGAGAAGAAATCCCACCAAGGAAAACCATGCTAACTACAAAGCACTCACGGTGAAATACCACAAGGCAATCTTCAAAGCCAAAAAAGAACATTTTGCAGACACCATCTCATCCGCCTTAAACCGCCCACGGGAACTTTTCAAAATAGTTGCTCAATCAATGAACCCGACCTGCCTAGAGCCCCCTGCAAACGATACTCAAGAATTCTGCAATGAGTTATCAAATTTCTTCATCGACAAAATCGACAACATTCGGAAAGCAATTCATCAGAAAACAACAACCAACCTCACCCAACCAATGCAAAAAGAGCATATCGACACGAACATCACTCAACCACCGAAGTTCTTTTTGTCCCCAATCACTACGGACACGACTAAAAACATCATCGGAAGCCTTCGCGACAGCACATCACCGAACGACATCATCCCCACCAAATTGTTCAAAGAATGTTCCGACATCCTGGCCCCCACCCTAACACATCTCATAAATCAATCATTCAAAGAAGGGACTGTGCCAACCTCCCTCAAGCAAGGCATCGTCAAACCCCTGCTAAAGAAACCTAATCTCGACCCTAAAGACCCTAACTGCCGCAGACCAATAACAAGCCTCAACACCATCTCCAAGATTATAGAGAAAGCAGTAGTACAGCAGCTACAACACCACCTGGAGACACACCACCTCCTGGACCCTCTGCAATCAGGCTTCCGCCCAGGCCATGGCACAGAAACAGCACTTCTCAAAATATGGGACGACGCCCTCGAAGCAGCAGATGACGGAGAACCGAGTCTCCTGGTACTGTTAGACCTTAGCGCAGCATTCGATACAGTGGACCACAATACTTTACTTGTCCGCCTCTCAGAAGTTGCAGGAGCCACAGATTCTGCCCTAAAATGGTTTACATCCTTCTTAGAGAATCGCTCTCAGACAGTGAAACTAGGAACATTCACCTCGGAATCTCGGGCAGTCTCCTGTGGAGTCCCTCAGGGCTCACCCTTGTCACCAGTGCTATTTAACATCTACATCCGCCCGCTTCTCAATATCATCAGGAAAACGGACCTCTGCTTCCACTCATACGCAGACGACACCCAACTCTACCTTCGCATTAACGGACAAAAAGATCATCATCAGCAACTACAGAAATGCCTCACTTTAATCAATGACTGGATGACCACTAACTCCCTCAAACTCAACGGATCAAAAACAGAACTTCTTCTCCTGCAAGCCAACAAAAATTCCAAAATTAAGACTCCGTGGACACCACCCTCCATCCTCGGACAGACCATCTCCCCCAGCACCAAAGTCAAGAGTCTCGGAGTCATCTTTGACTCAGGAATGACAATGGATGCACAAATAGGATCGGTGGTGAGCGGATCCCACCACCTCCTCCGCCTGCTTCGCAGACTCATCCCCTTCATCCCAGAAGAGGACAAAGTGGCAGTTGTGGGAACAATCATCAATTCCCGACTCGACTACGCAAATTCCCTCTACGTAGGTCTACCCCAATATCAGCTTGCGTGCTTGCAACTCATCCAAAATACGGCGGCAAGACTGTTAACAGGAAAAAAGCCCTGGGAATCCATCTCCCCATCCCTAAAAAGCCTACATTGGCTAACTGTGAAGAATCGGATCATATTCAAGACCCTCTGCCTCACCCATAAATGCATACAAGGAAACGCTCCGCAATATCTCCGGGAAAAAATAAAACACTACACACCGAATCGCAGTCTTCGATCAGCTAACCAAAACCTCCTCATCATTCCCAAATACCGCTACAAAGCAAAGGGAGAACGTAGATTTGCAGTCCAAGGACCTCGACTATGGAATGCTCTCCCAACCAACCTCCGCATGGAAGAAAACCACCAGGCCTTCAGGAAAAAACTAAAGACCTTCCTTTTCTAGAAGCTGGCTACAGAGAATACATCTAGCGCCTTGAGGCGATTCAGTTCGCAATTGCAGCGCTTTACAAATCATTCATTCATTGATTCTAGCATTTTACAAGCACTTTTACTCGGTTCCACTGGGGATTCCTGACAGGCAGGGAGGGAGAGAGAAGACAGCACATGCCATAAAACCTACCCCGAAAATAAGCCCTACTGTGTCTTTTGTTGTCAAAATGAATATACAGTATCTCACAAAAGTGAGTATACCCCTCACATTTTTGTAAATATTTTTTCTATCTTTTCATGTGACAACACTGAAGAAATGACACTTTGCTACAATGTAAAGTAGTGAGTGTACAGCTTGTATAACAGTGTACATTTTCTGTCCCCTCAAAATAACACACAGCCATTAATGTCTAAACCACTGGCAACAAAAGTGAGTACACTCCTAAGTGAAAATGTCCAAATTGGGCCCAATTAGCCATTTTCCCTCCCCAGTGTCACGTGACTCGTTAGTGTTACAAGGTCTCAGGTGCGAATGGGGAGCAGGTGTGTTAAATGTGTCTCAATCTCTCATACTGGTCGCTGGAAGTTCAACATGGCACCTCATTGCAAAGAACTCTAAGAATCTGAAAAAAAGAATCGTTGCTCTACATAAAGATGGCCTAGGCTATAAGAAGATTGCCAAGACCCTGAAACTGAGCTCCAGCACGGTGGCCAAGAACATACAAAAGTTTAACAGTACCAGTTCCACTCAGAACAGGCCTCGCCATGGTCGACCAAAGAAGTTGAGTGCACGTGCTCAGCATCATATCCAGAGGTTGTCTTTGGGAAATAGACATATGAGTGCTGCCAGCATTGCTGCAAAGGTTGAAGGGGTGGGAGGTCAGCCTGTCAGTGCTCAGATCATACGCCGCACACTGCATCAAAATTGGTCTGCATGGCTGTCGTCCCAGAAGGAAGCCTCTTCTGAAGATGATGCACAAGAAAGCCCACAAACAGTTTGCTGAAGACAAGCAGACTAAGACTAATTTACACTGTTATACAAGCTGTACACTCACTACTTTACATTGTAGCAAAGTGTCATTTCTTCAGTGTTGTCACATGAAAAGATAGAATAAAATATTTTAAAAAATGTGAGACGTGTACTCCTTTTTGAGATACTGTAAGACCCGGGTTATTCTCGGGGGAAACACTAATAAAATAGTCCAGACAGTAGAAGCCCTAAATAAAAATGCTGACCATTTACGTGTCCATTGAGCGGTGAGGGAACATTATTTTACAGCGCGTTTCTTAGAATGTTTACAGGGTCACTAACTGCAGTGAGAAAAAATGAGCTCACAACCTGGCTGTGTAGTCTGCCAGGAGTGCCTGAATCACAAGACTGACTGAATGGAGTTGCAAATATTTTGACAAGAAAACAGTTCACATTAACTGTATGTGTTTCAACAGTCAAATGAGCAGCTTGCCTGAAGTTTCTCTTTAGATGGATGTATTCACTAAAAAACTGTCTGTAAGTCAATGTATACACCTTTAAAATGTGTTCCAGTTAAACTCCATTGGGGAACTATTCTGTAATAAACAGCTGACAGCTCATTACATTTTTCCAGCTGAACTGAGGGCTGTGTGAGGTCTGAGCTTTTATCTGAAATTGGCAGTGCTGACACCGGCTGGTAAAAAAATAAAAAATAAAAAAAAAAAAAAAGGTTGCTCAATACACAGAACTGAATTGATGTTTAGATCAGCAACTCCCATAAATCAGTGAATCTAAGATAAGATTTCACACAGCCCTCAGTTCATGAAATTTAATATAATGGCTGTGAAACACTGAACTAGCATCTCCCTTGTGAGTACATTTAACTGTGTGGGGGCTGAACTCATCTAGTGATTAAACAAATGGGGTGCGGAAGTAGTAATCAAATATTGTGGACGTCCTTTGCACTAGCAATGTCATTTGTCACCTTGTCCAAATCTTGTACAGACTCTACTTGCTTCTGTAGGTACTCTGCCATCCCATCCGCTACCTCACGAGCAGCATTGGCAATCACCTCCTGGTAGACCACAGCCAAGTTCCTAAACTCCTGAGAGATCTGAGAACAGAAAAAAATATAAAGCAATTGTAGCACTACCCGTATAGATTTCCCTGGACCTCCCTCTGATTATCCTGCAGCCAGATACTTGGGTATTTTCACACAACCAGGTGCACACTCATCCACTCATTATCCAATGACCAGTCTAGAGGATTTGTTTTTTGTATTTATTGGTAGAACTTGGATAGAAGAAGGTGATTATTCGGATATTCCAACTTTAACTATGCACAGATGAGGACAACTCTCACTTGGCCCCACCTGGTTGAATTGAATAGCAGAGTCTTTGCTGAACCATACAGTATTTGTATGGAAGAATAAGTTCTTTGCTTACTCCGGCAGCAGACTCAATGAACCCTGATTCTTCGGGACACTAACCAGTATCCTCTTTAGCCGGCACCTTTCCACTGACATTACTAGCTTGCAGGGATGGCCCTCACAGAACAGGCCCCCTAGACTTAAAGGAGAGAGGGGTTTTGGGACTTTAAGTGAGGCATATGGCACAATGGGCTCAGTGCCTCTATTCCTGTATATATGCAAAAAGAGAAGAGGATGGGACTTTGAATGAGGTGCATGCGAAACAAAAAAGGTAAAATAGTGTGGATTAACCATATAAAGGAATCCTATGTATGTAAAAAGTAGAGTAATATATCAATACATATAGAAGATAGTGATGTTGGAAGCAGTTTTTATTGGACAGCCTCATCATGAAAATGTAGAAAAATACATATAAACAGTAATTCATACAAATAAGAAAAAAATTGCCCCAATGATTCAATCATATCAAACACATTGTGACGTGCACTTTGGATTTAAAGCGGATGATGTAGGTACGGAATAAAATACAATAAAATGAATGATTGACAAAAGGTTCCATTTAGCATATATACACGATTGTAGTAATTGCAACCTATAGGGCTTGACGCGTTTCGTGGAGCAATTCCACTTCATTGGGAGCGGGTACAATATATGAAATTTTAAAAGGTATATATAGAAAACATTCACTAATAGTTTAAACAATAGGGGAGGGGAGACCTAAGAATCCATGTGTGGTGGATTTGTAGGGCATTTGGGTTAATGTCCAACAGGCGCCCCCCCCCCCCCCAAAAAAAAAAGTCTGGACCATAGTCGTGCACACAGGATGTGCCAGGGCACACCACACCCTAATCACCCCTTGTGCATACCTCCCAACCTCCCTGGATTGTGCGGACTGTCCCGAGATTTTAATTAAATCCTGGTGTCCCACCAAACCAGGCTGAATCCCAAAGCCCACATTTCGGCACTCGGCTCCACTAATTTGCCTGAAAAGGTAAAATACTGTCCCTCTATGTGTCTCCCTTGCAGTTGTGTTTGTCACAGGCAGCTACAGAAGAAGCAGTTTTTTTTATTCTGGGAAGGGGGCAGGTACTAAAGGCTGGCACAGGGAGTAGGGAGGTGGGGCTATGATTGCCTGTGATTGGCTTTATAATTGTGAGGGGCATGGCTATAAGCCAATCACAGTCTATCATAGCCCTGCCCCCTACCCGGCATAAACAAAAAGCATTTCCTCTTTAGCTGCCTGTGACAAGCGCAGCTACATGGGGAGACACAAAGAAAATTGACTTACTTCTGTTCTTCTCCCTGGGACTCTTCACAGTACTAGGGGTAGTGCAACTCTGGCTCTTAACCTCTTTTTCCTATTCCCTGGTCCAGTAGGCAGGGCTATGAGTAGCTGTAATTTAGATGGAAGACCCAAAGTATATTCTATGGGTATAAGAAGGCTTTTGGTTTTATTTAACCACTCCTCTTTAAATCCCTCCCACTGTAGACACAATTTGGCCACACCCATCATGTGGGCTTTGAGCTTTGGTGTGTACACACCTATGGGCTGGACAGAAAACCAGATGGTGGCCCTAAAAATCTGAGAAAAAAAGATGCTGAAAAGCCCAAGAGGCTCTGGCTGAATGAAGGGAGTGAGCCTTAACAGGAGAATGGGGATTCCAACCCTTCAAGGTGTAAGACTTAGTGCTAACCTGCCTAAGCCACAACTTATGAGTGAGGTCGGCCAAGGGGGATTTCCTAAGTAGACTCAAAAGGAGGCTTCTGTAAAGCCACCTGGGCCAAAACTAAGATACCAAGGCTACACAGGTGTACAAATAGGGGAAGCAACATGAGTTACCCCCTGAACAAAGGCCTTTTATGAAGTCTCTGAAAGGGGATGGCAAGTGCCAAGATTTGCTCCAGAAGAGATTGGGGAAAGGACAATACCCTTCCAATGGAGTATTGTCGAAATTGAAACTTCCATGATTGCACCACGTGAACTTGTCCCACACAGTCAGTTGAGCTCTAGAGGCCTGGAGTGAAGCCAAGCAAAGATCACTGCCTCAAATGAGGCTCAGAACCCTCATGCAAAAATGGACTTCAGGAAGCTTTTTAGAGCGCAATGCCGGACATGAAATTGGAGGGTCAACACTCTTTCCTAAAAAAGAAACACCGGGACTTGCGCCCTGTCCAAGACTAGGCCCAGATACTCCAAGCTTGTTCTGTGTGTTAAGGATCCACAGATGGTGAGGATTCTAGCTTCAAAAACAGATACTCCCCAAAACTTTAATCATTTCTTTCAGGTTGGTATACACAGAGGGCGACTGCCTATCCTCCCAGGAGGAGTTCAGGCTCCTCTTGATCAGAAAGCAATGCTGCTGTGATGCACGAGTCAGACAATTGCTCAGGAGACGCGGACTGGCAGAATTTACACCTTGAGTTTTTTGCAGTCTCTATGAGAGCAAATACTTTCCCCATCAAGGCTGCAAATTACTCTCAAGTTAAAAAGAAGGAATGGGGAGTTACCCAAGGAGATAAGGGGAGGCTATAAAGTGTAGAGGTCCAAAGACCCAGAAGTTGAGAGGAACCCTGAATACCTTCCATTATGGTCCTGTATGCCATATACTGGCCTACCCCTTCATCCCACTTTTCTTCTGTCTGATGCCTGCCATGAGGGTGAGGGCGATTCCCCATGGGGTACTCACAAGCTCGATCAGTACAGAGACTGTTGCTACAGATCAGAAAGATTCCAGCTGTCTTGAGTCCCACAACTGAAGCTACTGGTGAAGACCAATGCCAAAAACTGAGCCACAATCTGGAGCGGAGTTGCAGCTGGAGCTGTAGTGTGCAATCTGTAGCAGAGCAATGGTGATGACGCCTAGAGAAAGGAGGAGGCTGTGTACCTCCTACAGATGGGAGTGTGCACACATAATGAGCCAGTGTGCACTCAAATGAATCAAAGGGCCTACGCCAAAGTCCCCTTGCTAAGTGTAAAATGGCGCACGCTTGCTTATGGCAGCAACAAACGATTTAGATTGGTGCTTGCTAGATCATGGTCACAACAAGCTGTTTAAAAGTATCGCAGCAAACCTGTAACACACTGCTCCTGGGCTAAGGTGCCCTCAAAAGGAGCAAAGCCCTGGACTTACCACACCAGGGAAAAAGCACTTTCCCAGGGGATAGACCACTAGGTGGAAATTCCCTGCTTTGCCCAGTTCAAGAGGGCTTACCCTCTCCTCCATGGAGAAGGTCTTCAGGGACTGGAGCTACTGGATATGTAGAGCACTCTGCAGCCAACTACACCATGTTGCACTGCCTTACTGAGGCTAAATGCCACACGCAGAGGGGCAATCATTCCAGAAGTATCAGTGCACCCAGGTGGAGTACTTCTACATGTGAAGGACCAAGCTTCAAGCTCCAATCTTCCAGTATAATAAGCCAAAAAAGTATCTTGAGCCAGAAACCTGCTCTTATTAGAGAGGTCATCCATCACCTTAGGACGCTAAAAAAAAAAAAAAAAAAAAAAAAATCTGAGGATTACTGGGAGAGGGAGGTTTAAATGACCTATTCTAAACAATTGTTTGCTAGCATCAAATTCATGGTCAAGACTTAAAGGAACCCGTGTCCTGTACTGTAGGATTAAGAAAAAAGAAAAAAAAAGAAAGGGAGCACCTCTGTTTATGTGATGATAAAGTGCTATTCCGTGAATCTCGTCACAGTTTTCCTTTTTTCTCAAAACAATAAAACAGAAAGAAATAGGTCTAGATAGCAAGCGAGGAGAGATGGGGGAGAGAGAAGGTCAGAAGTGGGGGGGGGGGGGGAACATGGATCATCAGAGTAGATAAGTTATAACATAATTCTTGGAGTTTGTCACAAAGTGGAGACGCAAAGGGAGGTTTTGTAAGATTCAGGTAGCTGGGTCATTCCCCAGGAGGGCCTGGCCCTCATCAGAGTACACAAATAAATTCCAGGTTTTAGAGTATTGGTCCTGTCGATGTCTGACCGAGAGGATAAGGTCCTCCATTTTGTTTATGTCTGCGACCTTTCTAAGCCAAATGACGATGGTTGGTGGGTGTAAGGATTTTCAATGGAGGGCAATACATGATTTGGCAGCGTCTAGGAGGTGACGGATTACGGACCTCTTATAGGATTTTCTCCGGGATCGTTGAGGCATGGAGGAGAAAGAAGGCGGGATCGTCCGGGATGGGGCGTTACGTAAATTTCTGTGTGATGTGGCAGACATTTGTCCAGAAGTCTTCTATTTTGGAACACGCCCAGAAGATATGTAGAAGAGTTCCTCGGTCCCTCTGGCACCCCCAACATAGGTCAGGCGTCGAGGGAATGAATTTATGTAGTTGGGAAGGGGTTCTGTACCACCTCCACATAAGTTTAAAGTTAGTTTTCTGAATTTTTGTACAGATAGAGGATTTGTGTATGAATTGAAGGATATGGTGTCGCTGACTCAGGTTAAATTTACAATTTAAATACTGTTCCCACCCGATCAGGCCCAGAGGTTGGTAGTCAGCTGGGGGCGTAATCAACAGGTTGTAGGTGAGCAAGAGTGTGTGTGGTAATACTCCACTGTCTGAGCGGTATTCCTTTAAAGTGGTGTGGGGTTGGCTAGAGTCTCTGGGAGGGGGTATGGACTGTAAGAAATGGCAGAGCTGAAGTGCTCTGAAAAAATCCAAGCGGAAAGGACCTTCCGGATTTGTGATTTCTGATATGGACATCCATTGTCCTGGGGCTCGGAAATGAGGGACTTGGAAATAGCCTAAGCTGATCAAGTTCTGAAAGATCATATCATGAAGTTCCGGTGTGAACTTAGGGTTACCCAATATAGGGAATGAGGGCGAGTTTCGGGATGAGAGTGAGGCTTGACATATTTGCGCGTAGTGGGTACAATGAGAGGATGCTGTTTAATGTTGGTGGGTAGCGTTGCGTAACACCATGGTGCTCTATGGAGGGGTCTGTTCCAACTGAGGCCATAGCATGGTGTCCCAATGTCAGCACCAGTCTATTAGCCTATTATTCAGGATTTATATAGCGCCAACAGTCTAAGGGGGCACATCATCATTAAGCACCAATGTAAGGTGGCCTTACACTGACCATCAATGTAAGCGAGCACTTCACCACTATCCACCAATACAGTATAAGGGAGCACTTCACCATTAACCATCATGATAAACCGATCTTAGTGACCACCATTGTAAGGAGGCAATACACTGACCACTACTGTAAGAGGACCCTTTACAACTAACAATCAATTTATATAATTGTGCGGATTCGATCTACGTAATAGCCCAATAAAAATGCTTTCAAATGAAAAATAATGCAATGGCAGCATGGTAACAGATCACATAAACTAGTCCCTAGCTTTACTCACTGCTGGGAAACCCTCAAGCACTTGGCGAGTATTCTTCTTGCTGTCCATGAACCTCCAGTCAGGCTGGTACAGTAGATTGTAAAAGTTTTTCAGAATGTGGATCTTGGTTACCAGACAGATAGTCATGTCATCCTCCACAGTGTCCACAGCTTTCACAACCAGATAGAATATACATAGTATGTGCCTAAGGAGTACAGACAGAAGACAGCTCCTTACAATCCATCAGTACTATCTCTACTATCCAATCCAATTTCTAGCGATGCCCACTTCTGTGAAATCGCTGGTACATGTGTAGCGCTACTCTAGTAGCTAAAGTAGTTTCTCAGATGTTCCTTTCCCCACTAGTGCAGTGGCAGCCAGACATACAGAAACATTCCCTCATCTGGCTCAATAAACAGCCCGGGTTGCTTTTTTTTTATATTTATTATTGAACAAACTTGGATAGGACACTGGGAGCTTTGGGATACCCCAACAAATGTTGAGCAGTAACAAGAGGGTACTCTTTACTCTACAGCTAAACCTAGGAACAGTCCCTTCAGTGGTAGTGGTAGCCCCCCCCCCCCCCCAAAAAAAAAAAAAAAAAGTGGACAGCACAGTCCCAGGCCTGGCAAACTTAAGCCTTGATGCTCAAGGGGTTGCTGCCACAGGCACACAGTGTCCCTGGATACTGCCTTCCAATATTCGACAGACTTTCCTCAGTGAACTTTCCAGACTGGATCCTCAACAAAATCTCTTGTACAGCTGCAGTGATTCTCAGCAAGTAGTCAAACCCAAACCCCCCCCCCCCCGGGTCAGCAGAAGCTGGGACCTCAGTGAACATAAGCCCTCCAGGCTGCGAACTTCTCCCCTGGCCTTAGGGACTATTGACACATTCCCTCCTTGTGGGCCGTGATGCTTCAAATCTGTAGGTTGAACTAGACCTCCATATATGCCATCCACTGACAATGTTAATTCTAGTCTTGCCTGAATACTCTGTATTTGATTGCGGTGCCTTTCACCATATCTCAGTTAGATTGCCTATCCGAACATGGGGTATACTATATTCATTATGTCTGTCAAAATGATGTCTTGCACTACAAACTATGTTATGTTTTACTTTATTCTTTGTTATCTATTAGAATTTAAATTCTCCTAAACAAATACCCCCGATGAAAGGACTTTGAACCTGAAACACGTTGGGTACCGGAAGGCTTTTTCTGGATGTTGGCTATCGGAAAGTGTTTTTGGTTACTGGAGAGAATCTACTCTATATACCTACTTTTGTAGTCTATTGCAAGATATTATATTGTGTGTATGTGTCTGATGTTCATGTTTGTTTTAGCAATCATTGTGTGATGATTTTTTAGTTTCCATTTGTATTAATAAAACGACTTTTTACTCATTCCATTAGTGTTGTTGCCAATTTAAAGTCCCAATTGGGGGTACCCAAACTTTCTCGAACTTCTTCTCATGGACGATAACAGAGGTGCCTCAGGCTCCAAACTATTTATGCACTCCCACAGCCAATTTCTGGGCACCCTCCCCCAAGGACTGGCTGAGACAACATAAACATTCAGGCTGCTAATTTGCCTCCTCCCACCCATTATGTTCTGGTATTCTCCAAAAGACAGGAGGAAGTAATCAAAGCTGCAGCCTGCAGAGCCCAAGAGTAGCCCAAGAGTAGCCCAAAATAATCACAAACTTCTCAACTGATAACAGTGGAACCAAACAGAACTAAATTTGCCTAACTTTCCTAGCAGCCTATCTGGGAGGGTGCTACACATGCTACTTCTGTTCCTGGCATCCTAGGGTGCTATTTCCATCTACAAAAAAAAAAAAAAAAAAACTTGGTTGCCCCATCAGATGACACACCATCAATGCTAAGGCACGGATGCCTCAGCGACTGATAGAAAATAAAAATTCCCACATTTTCCAAAACCAGTATTTTCTAAAAATGAATGTTTAACAACAGAAAATACTCTCACCGTAGCTCCCCTTCCACAGCCTGGATAACTGGTGCGTAGCTCCTGCCGGTCTCATTTAGATATTTGTAGCAGGTTTGTAGGCTCTCACTCATGGATTCCTGTCAGGAAAGAGAGATTGGATGGAACCTGCGGATGGACAGACATTTTGCAGAACAAAGCATTTGTACACAGTGCAGCCTTCTATGAGCAGCCCCATTATTATTATTATACGAGATTTATATAGCGCCAACAGTTTACGCATCGCTTTACAATGTATAAGGGGGACAACACAATTAAAGTACAGTTCAATACAAAAGGTACAGGAGGGCCCCTGCTCATAGAGCTTACATTCTAAAAGGGAGGGGGTGGTGGTGCAAAAGGTAATAGCTGCAAAGAATGATTTGACAGCTTGCGAACTGTCAGTGGTGACTGCTGCCTGCTGGGCTTCTGTGCAGGGGAAAGGCATACAGCTCAATTCACAAAGCTCTGAATGTGCTACAAAAAAAAAATAAAAATAATATCAAATGGTGTTCAAAATCTTTTTCTAATAAAGCAGCCACATCCTGAATAGAAAAGCCTGTCCCCAGCCAGCATGCTGCAGAGAAGGACCCTTGCTCTCTGTGGGGAAGCAGTGGTCTCTCCGCAGAGGTCTGACACACTCCATGACGCTTTCTAAAGATAATGTAGGTTTAGAAAACACATTGGGCTCGGTTGGGCTTTAATACAATAAGCAGAATGATAGGAAATCATTCCAAAAACCTTAATGTTATTGCAAAAGAAAAAAAAAATAAATAAAGAATTCACTGAGAATACACATTAAAACTCTGCATGTACATCATATGTATGGGTGCTGCCTTGCCTATTGGAGGAGTGGACTGTGTGCTCCGGTGTCCGCTAAGAGGGTGGATAGAGCAGGACTTTTCTCAGGCAAACTGGCTAGTGAGAGGGCAGTGCAGTGCGGGTCAAGAGAGTGAGAGAATCTTCAGATCTGTGTCGTGTGGCCATCCCAGAGGACAGGGGAAGGGAGGCATTACCAATGTGCTGAGTGACTAAACTGTGGCCAGGATACAGTTCATGTTGTGGAGAGGACCACAGAACACAGAAGTGAGCTGACACCTAACCAGAGGGACCACTGCGGCTGTGTGACTGGGTCTAGTGAGAGGACCTTGCTGTCACAACCCATTGGTACTTGGGAGACAGACCTTTAGGATCTGACTACACAGCTGCTTAGTAGCCTTATTGCTGCCTGCAGGTTTGACTGGAACTGTGGAACTGTTCTCATGTGCTCCAACGATACAACTGGGCCCCAATCCTAGCCGGCTGATGAGTTAGGACTAAGGACTGCTCCTTCCAATTGCAGAACAGAGACCTTTGCCCATTAGGTTTGACTGGAACTGTTCTTGTGTGCACCAATGGTACAACTGGGCCCCAACTCTATCCAGCTGATGAGTGTTATGAGAATACCTGTAGTGGGTGGAGACCAATGTCCAATAACGTCAGGCTAAGCACAGTTCTCAGTTCTTTTAGATTGAATTGTCTGAGCCGTTAGAACGATGATCAGTGTCGAGGTGACAAGCCAAGGTCGGTGCAGGAGAAGAGTGTCATAGTCGGGTCACGAGCCAAGGTTGATGTAGAAGAGTGTCGTAGTCAGGATCACAAGCCAAGGTCAATTCCAAGTAGCAAGGGAGGTAGCTTGAGGCAGCAGGTAGGATAAGAACCACAATAATCTGACAACAGGAAGTGCAGAGACATGGCTTATGTCAGGAAGTTCATGTGAGGATCAAAGAGTTCAAGGTTCAACAGAAATCAAGACACAGGGCAGGGTTGTCCAATGGATCAGGCACAGTGCTGTTCAGCATCTCAGTGAGAAGAATCATTGCCAGACACAGAAGAGATCCCAGGTTCAAGTCCAGGCCCTGACAATGAGTTAGGACCAAGGACTGCCCCTTCCAATTGCTACACAGAGACCTCTGCCCATTGTTTTAGAGGTACCTCCCAGGGGACATTACAATAGAAACTAGGCATTCTCCTGGAGTGCAATCTAACCCAGTTGCAGTATTCTTATTCACATTGCAGTTATTGTTTATATAGACTGTTTATTGCTGACTTTGCTGATTTATGAGCCGATTCCAGTTTAGTGGTACAGAACTCTATTCAAAGTTACTACTGGCATAGAGATTACACGGTCTAGCAGACTGGATCCATTTTCTGTGTGCTCATTTATGCTCAAATCACCACTCTAACCCTTACCAACAGATTGAGTTAATTTACCATTAAACAGTCTTGTATCTAATTCCTGGGATTAGCTCACAACCAAGTTAAAAGATATCTATACTTTTGTCTAAGTGCTTGCAGAGACTTTTATTAAACCAGGTGTGTCAGCTATCTATAGGCAGCAAATGAAATCCTTGTAGAGCAACTATCTGAGGAGACATTCTTTGTGATAGTTGGCTGGCTAGCGTTGAGGCCCCATTCTTTACAGTGGTGCATATAAGTAGAGTCCCAGTAAAGTCTGTAGGCAGTGGTAAAGGCTTCTAGTCAAATGTTCAATCTTTGCTCAGTCTCTACTAGCAGAAACAGGTCAATGGCAGCAATGCCCTCTTACCAGTCCCAGTGATCCGGCTGCAACTGTCTTCTGGGTCTGCCTGGAGTGATCCTGGTCCTCTTGCACTCAGGAAATGGATGTGCAAACTTAGGTACCTCACTGCAAGAGAAGTTTGCTTGGTCCACAGCCTGGGAAAATACAGTTCCTGTCTCCACCTTATCAATGTCCCTCTGAGAACTGTAGTCCAATGGTCCATAGGTTTCCACAGCATGGCTCCCCTTCTGTTTTGGTGGGGGATAAAACTCTATAGAAGCCCAGTAAAGAGACACTCACATTTTTCTTTTCTGACCCCAGTAAAAATGTGAAGAACAGTGAACTGGCCTTTTGTTTAAAAAGTCTGGGGACCCCTAGAGTAGACCCTTACCAAAATTGACCTCTAAATTACTAACAAAGCAAGTTCTCTTTCCAATTGTCAGCTGGATCTGAATTTACCATTTGACTTATGGATTACTAAGAGTTTTTTTTTTAGTATTGGATCGAGTAGGGAGGGTTTATGTCAGGTTTTATTCTTACCTGGTGCTTTGTCAAAGATTTTCCCTCACTTCCTGTCCCCATCTGTCTGTTGCCAGTGGGGAGTTCTCCTCACTTCCTGTGCTCATCTGTCTGTGTTGCTGTTGGAGAGTCCTCTTTACTTCCTGTCCCCATCTGTCTGTGTTACCGTTGGAGAGCCCTCCTCACTTCCTGTCCCCATCTGTCTGTGTTACCGTTGGAGAGCTCTCCTCACTTCCTGTCCCTATATCTATCTGTGTTGCTGTTGGAGAGTTCTCCTCACTTCCTTTCGGGTAATCATTCTCAGCAGGGCAGGAAATCAGCAGAAATTTCTCTAACAAAGCCACGGAAAGCAGTGTAAACCCATCAGAGGCTATAACCCAATCCCCCAGGTGTTCAGGAGATGCTCCTGCTGCCTCTTGACATTGTTTTTATTTTTGCTGAATGAGAAATTTGCAGTGCAGGACTGAGCCGCAACTGTGAGCGAAGCATCTGGCTCGCAGTTGCAGGCGGCCCCATTGATCTCAATGGGCAGGTATGACAGGCAGTGTTGCCTGTCAAACTCTTCAGCCCAATTAAAAAAGGCCACACCCACAAAACAAAGCATCATGGTTGCAGCATGTGTACAGCCCTATCGGGCTGCAAAATGGTGGAGACTATACGTGGCCATTTCAATGCATATTATGCAGGCAGGGCCCACTGCTGTCACCTTCAGGACACCTGCCCTGCAAAGAGCCAATCATACAGATATTATTAGTCTCAGGGACAGATATTACAGTTGGGAAACGTGTGACATATACTGATGTGCATAAACATGTTTAAATGCACTAGACGCATTCAGCACTTGAGCGTTCATTCCAATGCCAGAAAATAAATATTCTGACCAATGGAATCTAAACGCTCAAATGCTTGCCGTAGCTTTAGGCATGTTTTTTAAGCTGCTTTTTACTGCCAGGAGTAAAAGGCATTCACAAGAGAAATTCAATTTCCCAGTGCGCATGAGCCTTTAAATTAATCCAGACACATATCTGTGCCCCTGATTTTAAAGCTGAATTTACCCTTGAGCTGCCCCCCCCCCACAAGGGAAAAATACTCATTTAGTCTAGGGGTGCATGGAAAGGTGTATAACAGGGGTCTCCAAACTCTCTGATCAAAGAGCCAGTTGACGGATCTTCAGACTTTGAGGGGGCCAGTGGGGAGGAGAAATTGCCCTGGCGTTGCTAGGTCTGCAAAAGATCTGGGGCTAGAGCCCATAAAAGCGGTGACCAACCTTTTTGCAGACCCAGGGAGGGGGGGCCACGATGGTGGCAAGCAATTTTTTTGCGATCTGGTGTTGGCGTTTCAGTCATCATGGCACCATAGTTGATATGGTGTCAGGGTGATCGAAGCGCATTGTTTCTGTTGTTACATTCTAATATATAATGAAGTGGTTCAACCCACCATAATGCAGAATCAGTAGGAGCCCTGGGCGTGTCACTTGCCACACCAGATGCATCATGTCACTTGCCACCGTCACCTGCCACTAGATGTGGATTGTCACTTGCCACCGTCACCTGCCACCAGATGTGGATTGTCACTTGCCATGTCGCCTGCCACCAGATGTGGATTGTCACTTGCCATGTCGCCTGCCATCAGATGTGGATTGTCACTTGCCATGTCGCCTGCCACCAGATGTGGATTGTCACTTGCCATGTCGCCTGCCACCAGATGTGGAGTGTCACCTGCCACCATTGGCAGATTGTCACCTGCCACCATTGGCAGATTGTCACCTGCCACCATTGGCAGATTGTCACCTGCCACCATTGGCAGATTGTCACCTGCCACCATTGGCAGATTGTCACCTGCCACCATTGGCAGATTGTCACCTGCCACCATTGGCAGATTGTCACCTGCCACATCACCTGCCACCTGATGCGGATTGTCACTTGCCACGTCACCTGCCACTATTTGCAGACTGTCACTTGCCATGTCACCTGCCACCATTAGCAGATTGACACTTGCCACATCACCTGCCACTAGATGTAGGTTGTCACTTGCCAACTGATGTGGATTGTCACTTGCCATGCCAGCCAATGCCACCAAATGTGCATTGTCGCTGCATTGGTGGCAGGCTGGCAGCAGCGGTCCATTTAGTGAGAGCAGTAGAGCGGAGATGCGGGGCGGGCAGTGAGAGATGATGTAATCTCTCTGCTCCCCACCGCACCACCGACATTTAAGAGGCCCGCACTGTGAGGGCGGAAGAGCGCTGATGAGTGGCAGGCAGTGAGAGACGATGTCTTCTCTCTGCTCCCCGCCGCACAATCGCTCCCACATTGAAGTGAAAAGAGAATCTGAGGACTGACCCCTAACAAACCACCTCCATCCCTAAACATAGCAGAGAAACAACAGTCGCCCCTGGGACTTTAAGTGAGGTGTTCATGGTGATCAAAAGGGTGAACAAGTATAAGAGTAAAAAAGATTTATTGAATGGTAACATCATCCAACATAAGACATGAGCATGGGTGAACAAATTCATAAAACAGCAACATAGCAGTATAATCCTTTTAACATAGCCATGATATTGTAATAACACAAGTGATACAGATATGCATGATACATCTCTAAACTGACGCGTTTCGCAAGCTTTCCTCACTTCATCAGGGGCTGATGTGCATATCTGATGTCTAAAAACAGATAAAGTATATATTAGGGTATCGGTTATGATTGGACAAAAAGCAAGAAGCCTGAACCGATCATCCCATACTTACTTGTCAGACAATAGGCTTTAAAGACTGAACCCAAACAGGCAGAGGGCATCTCCCCCGGGAGCTGAAGGGATGGAGAACTCAGCAAGGAGGACCAAGGCCAGACATAGGGGGCAGCATGGCAAAAATCGGGAAGGAATACGTGGACCCAAAATTCTCCCATAGGTCTTGCAGGGCATACTCACTGTATAGAATATACGAGTATGAAGTATGTATATAGTTTAAATGGAAATGTCTTAAGAGTATGGAATAATATACATCATTACACAGGGTTCAAAGGTATCCTACAGAGAAAGTCTGTGGTAACTACAATGGCACTATCATAAGAGTGTAAAATATGTACTTGATACAAAGTATCCAAAAGGTGTCCTGCAGAGCATGGGAGGAAAAGAGGGTATGGAATAAAGTGGAGAAGGGCAAATACAGAAATAGTGAAGAAGAAAAAGAAAAAAAAAGGGGAGGGAGAAGTGGGGGAGTGAGGAGATGCAACAAGGTTAAATGGGAAGTAACAGAAATAAAAGACAAGTGGTATAGCGAAAAAAATCAGGAAAAAGGGGGAGTAATGAAAAAATGTGTGTTGGGATGTGGATCAGAAACACAGGGTGTGCATATGGGAATGAATATGCAACAGGAAACAGATAGACTCTCAGAAATTACCACCATCCCTAAATAATACAAAAGGAACCTCATATAGATGGGATTTTAAGGGCAAAATTACTTACAAAAAAAAAAAAAATTATTAAAAAGATTGATTTTTATTATACAAAGGTTTTAAAAACAATTTTATACAAGAAACATGTGTAAAGACAACACAATTATAGTGTATTACAGTAATGACAAAAAATTGTTAAATCTAACGCGCTTCGAAATAGTTAGTTCTAACTATTTCGAAACGCGTTGGATTTAACAATTTTTTGTCATTACTGCAATACACTATAATTGTGTTGTCTTTACACATGTTTCTTGTATAAAATTGATATTTATTATACAAAGGTTTTAAAAACAATCTTTTTAATAATTTTTTTGTAAGTAATTTTGCCCTTAAAATCCCATCTATATGAGGTTCCTTTTGGAATATGCAATAGGATGGAATGTATGGGTATTGAAAGTGTATCAAAGGTGCCTACCGGTGTGGTTGAGCCTCCCGCCTCTGTGTTGAAGGGACACAATGGAAAGAAGGTTTGCCATGCCAGCACCCCCCTGCCTAAATACCCGGACATCCGCTGCATTCTCCGCCCCTAACGTCATGCGTAGCGGGGAGGAACCGCAACGCACCCGCCACACAGCGGCATGCATTCGCGATCCCCACCCACCGCCTGGATGACACACTGCGCCCAACAGAATGGGGATACCACCAGAGTGCGGGCATCCCCCGGTGGGCGTGGAAAAGGCATGACGCCGATGCACTGGTGGCTTCGCCCATCCGGGGAAAGCAGAGAGACAGAGACAGCAGGGGAGAGGCACTCCCCATTTGTGCATCGCAGCTCCCGGAGGGTAAACAAACCACCTTCCCCAGAACGAGGGAGCAGTATAAAGGAGCCAAGTCTGCAAGTACAAAATTTAAGTAAACAAATTTAAATAAACAAGCATGTCATTGTGGATCAATGGTAAAATGAACAATGTTGACCGTAAAGATCTGGGCTCAGCATCAGACAAGGGCATTTAGGTGTCTTCGCTCACACATTGAAGTGGCCCAGCTGTGAGGGCGGAAGAGTGGTGACATATAGCCGGCGAAGAGAGATGAGGTCATCTCTGCTCGTCCGCCCGCTCCTCTCTCTCCTCTTATCCACCTCTAATGCAGCCGCGACCCGCTGGTTAGGCATAGGCAGGGACCTTGTGGCAAAAGACTTGGGGCTATGGGCTCCAGATTCGGGGCTACAGCCTCAATAGCCACCCCTTGGCGACGCCTATGCCTGGCATCAATGGAGAAAAAAAAAGCCCTATCATTGGTATTAGTAGGAGGAATATTGTCCTATTGTTGGTATTAGGAGAAGAGATAAAAAGTGCCCCATCCTTGGGGGAGGGGGTCAGTGGAAGGAATGGTGCCCCATCCTTGGGGCCAGTGGAAGGAATGGTGCCCCATCCTTGGGGCCAGTGGAAGGAATGGTGCCCCATCCTTGGGGCCAGTGGAAGGAATGGTGCCCCATCCTTGGGGCCAGTGGAAGGAATGGTGCCCCATCCTTGGGGCCAGTGGAAGGAATGGTGCCCCATCCTTGGGGCCAGTGGAAGGAATGGTGCCCCATCCTTGGGGCCAGTGGAAGGAATGGTGCCCCATCCTTGCGGCCAGTGGAAGGAATGGTGCCCCATCCTTGCGGCCAGTGGAAGGAATGGTGCCCCATCCTTGCGGCCAGTGGAAGGAATGGTGCCCCATCCTTGCGGCCAGTGGAAGGAATGGTGCCCCATCCTTGCGGCCAGTGGAAGGAATGGTGCCCCATCCTTGCGGCCAGTGGAAGGAATGGTGCCCCATCCTTGCGGCCAGTGGAAGGAATGGTGCCCCATCCTTGCGGCCAGTGGAAGGAATGGTGCCCCATCCTTGCGGCCAGTGGAAGGAATGGTGCCCCATCCTTGCGGCCAGTGGAAGGAATGGTGCCCCATCCTTGCGGCCAGTGGAAGGAATGGTGCCCCATCCTTGCGGCCAGTGGAAGGAATGGTGCCCCATCCTTGCGGCCAGTGGAAGGAATGGTGCCCCATCCTTGGGGCCAGTGGAAGGAATGGTGCCCCATCCTTGGGGTCAGTGGAAGGAATGGTGCCCCATCCTTGGGGTCAGTGGAAGGAATGGTGCCCCATCCTTGGGGTCAGTGGAAGGAATGGTGCCCCATCCTTGGGGTCAGTGGAAGGAATGGTGCCCCATCCTTGGGGTCAGTGGAAGGAATGGTGCCCCATCCTTGGGGTCAGTGGAAGGAATGGTGCCCTGCAGTTGGTGTCAGTGGAAGGAATGGTGCCCTGCAGTTGGTGTCAGTGTAAGAAAGAGTGTCCCATCATTGGTCTCAATTGGAAGAATAGTGCTCCATTGTTGGGGGTCAGTGGTAGAAATACTGCCCTATTGTTGGTATCAGTGACAGGAATTATGCCCCATTGTTGGTGTAGCAGGAATAGTGCCTTGTATTGGTGGGAGGTATAGTGTCCCAGGGGCCTAATAAAGGCAAGCAAAGGGCCACATCCGGCCCCCTGGCTGCAGTTTGGAGACCACTGGTGTATAACCTACTCAGGTGCGTCAGGATTCAGCTCTGTACTTTTCTGCCCGAAGCTGCAGGCTGTGAGCAGTCCCTTGGTGTCACCATGATTAACCCTGCATTGTACGTGAAGCAGAAAAGCATGCAACCTCAGCAGAGAGCACCTTAAAGAGACAGCAGCACTGGACTGATCATATGGATGGAGGGAGCCTGCCGGAACCAGCAAGTAGAATCCCTGGAGTTCAGCTGTAACATTTTTAGCCACTGCAGTGATGGGGCGCCTCTAAGAGTATCTGTAACTCCACAGATGTATTGAAGTGAAATGTATTCTGCTCACCTTAGTGTATTATACATGGTATTTAGGTGCACTATACCAGGGTGAGGTAAGGTGAGTATTGCTCATGGTTTTTAACCCTATTATTAATGGCATCATAAAAGTGCCTATGTGCAATACTAATTTTACCTGGGGATGGGGAGGGTTTCCGTTCTCTGAGAACGCTTGTTTGCCATTGTACTACTCCTGAAGGCAGAGTGATGTGTGCTCAGAATATAGACGTCATTTGGAGTTCCAGCCTTCATAGTCTCCTTACGGGACCTGTGAATCATCTAGCCCCCTGGATATCCATCATACAGAGCGATATCACCAACAATCATTTCAGCTGAGCTTCCCCAATGTTGGAATTTAATCTTTAGAAGGCCCCTTCCACATGGAGCCCCTTCTGCAGAATGGACATAGACACAGACCGCCCCCCTCTATGGGTGAAAAATGAGGTACCCCCTGGAGATCGCACATCTATGTTATCCTAGAGAGGTGAGTGAAGTGGCAACCTCAGCCTGGACCCCGACCAGGCCATGCCCCCAATGCATTTTACTCCGTCCCCTGGAGCCTAGTCATGGTTGGTCAGATGTAAACAGACTGCCCGTCCATGTTCACCTGACTGCCATCCGATCCGACCGATAGATGGGAAACTGATCCCCATCTGTCTGCTTTTAGCGGATCAGGTTAGATGTTGGAGGGTGTAAACGGACCCGTCTGTTTACATCCACCGATCCATAGAGTGTAATGGAGGGTCTGATGGGGTCCCCCTGAAAAACCTGACAGGCGGATCTGATTGGTTTGCCCATATGAAAGGGGCCTTACAACTGATACATTTCGGGCTGGCTCACACCACAAAAAACACTCCAGATCTGTTCCAGATGAGTTTTTGCATGCGTGTTTTTAATGTTTTTTTGGCACATTCCAGATGCTTTTCTTCTTTTTTCCCCACTGTACTTGGGTCTGGTGCGTTTTTGGTGCATTTTTGATGCATTCCAGTGCATTCAGGTGCGTTTTAGATGCATTTTTCCAGTACAGTCCAGAAAAAAATGCAGCATGTCCTACTTTTTTTTTTTCTGGAACGGGAAAGCCTGGGAACTGACTGCACAGGTGTGAACTATGCCATTGGAAACCTACTTTGTATGCGTTTTTGATGCAGGAAAAAAAAAAAAAAACCCGCACTGGACTGCATGTGGTGTGAACTGGCCCTTAGGGCTTGTTCACACATTTGGCTGTAGGGATGTAAAAATACCCACCCCCCCTCCCAGCATAGAGATCTAATGTAGACAGGGATATTTTTAAGACTCTAGTGTGCTCATGCAGGTAAAAAATGCAGTAAAAGAAAAAAAAAAAAAAAAAATGTTACCCTCGCAGTGGGGCCCCTCCACACACTGTAGGGGTACCGGCTTGTTTTGCCAAGGGATGATGAATACGGTGATTAATTTACCTTCATTCTTCACTTCCTTTATACTGCACTGCTGAACCCGGGAAACTGCTTCCCTTCGCTGCCCCAACTCTCTGATGTCATTCCATCCAATGTAGGAGCAGCAGTCCTGTTCTGGGGGGGCAGCAAGGGACAACGCACATTCCGTAAGGTGGGGACAGAGAAGGTGAGCGCTGGCTGCCCCGGAGGAGTGAGGAATAATGCGAGTATATCATCTTATTCATCATCCTCTAGACACCAGCTGTTAACCCTTAGGGTGCTTTCACACTGCTCCGTTGAAAAAAAACGTGGAAAAAACGCATATGTGCATTTTTGCTGTGTTTCCTGGACTCCTGTGCACCTGTGACTAAAAAATAAAAATGCACCACCGGTGCTTTTTTTGATGTGTTTTACATTCATTTGGATGGGGAGGTGCGTTTTTTGGGGCGGTTTTTGAACATGGACCAAAAATGCAGCGTGGAGGACTTTAAAAAAAAAAAAAAAAAAAAACACACCACACCTGCAGAGAACTGGTGTGAAGATTTCCATAATATTTAAGGGGGATACATTTTTCACCCCAAAAATGGATCCATGTGAAAGGGCCTGTGGTGGATCACTTTTTAGAGGGCATTTCATAGGTGGGGAGGAGGCAATCTGTTGTCTCCTCACTGTCTTTTAACCCTATAAAAGGCCACAACGGCACACGTGTCACATGGGTGCGTAGTGATTGCAGTGTGGCCCCATACACTTAGGGCTCAATTACAGTGAGGGATAGTAAAACTATGCCCTGCTTTTACCACCCCTCAACCATTAGATTGTAAGCTCTAACAAGCAGGGCCCTCTGATTTCTCTTGTGCCAAATTGTAATGTAACTGTAATGTCTGCCTTTATTTTGTTAAGCGCTGCGCAAATTGTTGGCGCTATATATATTCTGTATAATAATAATAATAATAATTTCCCCATCAGCCGGAAAGGCAGCGGGCGGGGGTGCACACATGCTTTGCTTGGTGACCATGGCTGGAATTATACCCCATTATGCGTCTAGAGGACACTAGCACCTACAAAACTTGACCCATTCAAGTGAATGACGCTGTGTTGCAGCCACCCCACCAATGCAAGTGGTTGTGGCACGGTGGTGTGGCATTTAGGGGGTTAAAACAAGCAAAGAAGAGGAAATACAATGCCTCAACATCAAATGCTGTCTGAAGCGCAATTTGAATGTAAATCGCTCTTCAGAGTGTAACGCTAGCCCTTAAATGGACCGTGCTTGGTGGGGTTCTGCCTGCCGAATGCAGTTTAATTTTTGCTGAGTCTACAAAGCATTGTGGCAGGGGCATGTGTACAGGCCTGAGCCGCTACAAAGGCCCTTCTTTAGGTGGGCATACCAGAGTGGTAAAACCACATATCAACTGCCTGCTTTAACTGCCCCCCCAGCTGCCCATGTGAATGAGCCCTAATGCAAAGGGGGCAGCATAAGGAAGCCCATTCACTTGAATGAACTGCCCTACACACAGCAAATGCGACATTCCTGCACCTTTTTTGGGCAGTGAGCCTTGCGCATTTCTTGTACTGGGCGTTTCAACGCTTTTTTTTTTTTTTTTTAAAACGTGATTCGCCGCGTGACAAAACACACGTCTGCTAGTCGTGATAAGGATGTAATTAAGAAATAAGGACACTACATTTTCACGCGTTTCCAGGAAAACAAGCACAGAAGTGCACAGGTGTGAATGGGGCCTAAAAGTGATCAGCGAGCAGAATTACAAATACAGCAAACGTAACAGAGACCCCAATGGGAAGAAAATCCAGATGTGGAGTAGAGAGAGGTGAATTCGACCTAACTGGACACGCCGCATACACTTTATATAAATATGACAAATCTGATTGGTGAAAAAATATTGCAAACAATCAGTTAAGCAATCATCGTCCTCTTCTCCTATGTGTGTCCCCTCCTAGGACAGGTGTACAGGGGTCTCCTCTGCTCAGCCTTACCTGCTCCACCTCGGTCAGGCCGCCTATCTTGTACCTGATGAGGTTGTAGATCTCCTTGGGATAGAAGAGTGACCTCAGGAACTCCATGGCCGGGGATGATCAACTCTCTGCGGTCGCCGCATCCACACACACCGGCCGTTTTTATAGTAGCAGCGGCCGGCACCGCCCTCACCTGTCACCTGCGGCCAATCGCTGTGCGGAGGGACGATGTAGGGGCGTGGCGTGCTGCTTTCAGTGACAGCTGGTCGGGGCTGCGTAGGTGCGGTGGGCGGGTGCAGCCATACAGGAGACTGGCAGGGAATGCTGAGCCTTGTGGTGCACACACCATGATGGGGGAGGAATGGAGGTACTCCCAGCTCTGTGTAGCTGTATTCCTCATGTCTCTGGAGAGGGGACAACACATTGATGGCTATGGGCAGCACCAGCTCTGCTTTTATTATTCTCATGGTGTCAGTGCAATATAGCAGTGCCCATAGACATTAGAAGATAATCTCTGGGTGCAATTGTCTGTATTGAAGACCCACTAGGGCAGATCACTATTGTTTACATCTAGATAAACCATCCTCCCACACCTCCTTCTTTTATTCCTCTTCCTACCTATTGGATTGGAGAAACCATTGCATATATACTGTAAATGGTGCATACTGGCCCCATCATTTACTAATGGCTACCTACCTTTGCAGAAAACTAATGAAGAGCTGAACACCCCGGGGTTCGGATTCAGGGGAACTTTAACCACTTCAGCCCCTGGAAGGAATTACCCCCTTCCTGACCAGGTCATTTTTTTTTTTTTTGCAATACGGCACTGCGTCGCTTTAACTGACAATTGCGCGGTCGTGCGACGCTGTACCAAAACAAAATGTATGTCCTTTTTTACCCACAAATAGAGCTTTCTTTTGGTGGTATTTGATCACCTCTGCATTTTTTATTTTTTGCGCTACAAGCAAAGAGCAACAATTTTGAAAAAAATAAATACATTTTTAACTGTCTGCTATAAAACATTTCCAAAAAAAAAAATGTAAAAAAACAAATGTATTCATCAGTTTAGGCCAATATGTATTCTGCTACATTTTTTTGGTAAAAAAAAAAAAAAAATCGCAATGAGCGTATATTGATTGGTTTGCGCAAAAGTTATACTGTCTACCAAATAGTGGTTAGATTTATGGCGTTTTTATTATTATTTTTAAATTTTTTTTACTAGTAATGGCGGCGATCAGTGATTTTTAGCGGGACTTCGACATTGCGGCGGACAGAACGGACACCGAACGGACAATTTTGACACTTTTTTGGGAACCAGTGACATTATTACAGTAATCAGTGCTAAAAATATGCACTGACATTGTACTAATGAGCAGAAGTGGACAAAGTGATCTGAATAGCCTCACACTGGACAAGATAACAAGTGCCTTTATTGATAAAAAACTAGATCATGGAATGTACAAGACGCTACAGCAGGAACGTACAGGAATCAACTGACGCATTTCGCACTTATAACGAGTGCTTACTCATAGCTCATAATTCATTGTACTAATGACACTGGCAGGGAAGGGGTTAACATCAGGGGTGATCAAGGGGTTAAATGTATTCCCTCTCTATGTGTTCTAACTTTATGGGGAACTGCGTGACCGGGGAAGCACACAGATCCGTCTTCCCGCAAAGCAGAAAGACAGGATCTATGTGATCTGCCCTGTCAGAACAGGGATTTGCCTTGTTTACACAGGCAGATCCCCGTTCTGTCACTGCGGGGAACGATCTCGGGTCGCCGACGGACATCGCGTCCAACGAACCCACTGATTGGCTCCCCCGCTGGCCAATGGGAGCACAAATCGCCGCGTACAAGCCGACGTACACCTACGCCAGTTTGCGGGATCATATTACCACAGTATAACTGCGGCGGCTGGTCCTTAAGTGGTTAAAAGTGTTTGTTACCCCAACACTTCCTATTCCTGATCTGTGCCTGCTGTACCATGTACTTGTATGAGAAAGTATCCTGTTCTCTTTGTATTGCTTCCTGTGTGTGAAATCCCTGGTGTTCCCGCCAGTCCTTCTTACATATTAAAAACTGACCACACTAAGCAGAAAAGCACAACGTGATCATTAGTACTCCACATTCCCATCACACGCGTTCCTGGAGAACGCTCTAGAGTTTGGGTGCTGCAGCAACCATCAGCTGGAGACTTGGTCAAAAAATCACAATAAGGATATTTGCCAGCACACCACAGATCATCAGGACGTTTTCTTATTGAAGCATGATCAAATCACAAATAGTTAGTGAAAAGTTTCGGAGTCACGTAGGACCCCTTCGTCAGGCATGTGCAGGGCCGCTGATAAAGCAGTACAGCCAGCACTTCTGTACTGGGCCCCATCAGGTCAAAAGGGGGGCCCAGGCACCTGCTGAACAGGAGGGCCGGATGTACTGTATTATTGCAGATACCGGTCCTCTTCTGTCTCCCACTGCATCACTGCCAGCTTCTCCTCCTCTTTCTCCCTCCGGTTTCACTGCAGGGGGATTGGTCCTAGCACATGTCCCCCTTCCATCTGCTGTCCGAGCCCCAGTGGCGACTGGTGCTTTTTTTTTTGGGGGGGGGGGGGCGTCAAACCAACGGTTAGAACCCCCCACCCCCCTTTGTCGCACGCCAATCTGTCTGTCCACCCATCAACCCCGTACCCACCCCATCCAGACCGTGGGTGGCTTCCCCCTGCGTCTCCTCCTTGGCGCCCCCCCTGCTCCTGGCCAATACGGTCGATTTTCCTCTCGGCCAATCGCGTACCGCTTCCTAATTGGCCGGGAAGAGAAGCAGGAAGACAATAGTGAATATTAATTCATTATTGTCACACAACTGGGTGGACTCAGGGCGCAGTGCTCTGCACCCCGAGCCCACCCTTTTTTGAAGCCAATTAGAGCCTCAGGCTCTAATTATGTGCTTAAAAAAAAAAAAAAACCCATTGAAATCCATGCATCCGGCGCCCATGTAGATTAAGGGCCGGGCACATAGGTTAGGGGGGGCGGCGCCCCTAATGGAGCGGCTGCCATTGCCTGGCCCACCATTTGCCCCTTTCCCCAGCAGCACTTCCAGCTTCCCTTCTCTCCTCTCCCACCGGCAGCTACTTTGGGCACAAAGGCAGATGTTTCAGGATAGAGAGTGGGGGAAGGGGCCAGTAAATATATAATTTACTGGCCCCTTCCTTTCCTGAATGAACACAGTGAGCGGTCAGTACCAATCCCTCCTGTGTACATTCATTACTGAAGAGGGGGGGGGTTCACTGCAAAAGTAGAATCCCTGGAGTTCAGCTGTAACAATTTTAGCCACTGCAGTGACGGGGCGCCTCTAAGAGTATCTGTAACTCCACAGATGTATAGAAATTAAACGTATTCTGCTCACCTTAGTGTATTACACATGGTATTTAGGTGCACTATACCAGGGTGAGGTAAGGTGAGTATTGCTCCTGGTTTTTAACCCTATTATTAATGGCATCATAAAAGTGCCTATGTGCAATACTAATTTTACCTGGGGATGGGGAGGGTTTCCATTCTCTGAGAACGCTTGTTTGCCATTGTACTACTCCTGAAGGCAGAGTGATGTGTGCTCAGAATATAGACGTCATTTGGAGTTCCAGCCTTCATAGTCTCCTTACCGGACCTGTGAATCATCCAGCCCCCTGGATATCCATTATACAGAGCGATATCACCACCAATCATTTCAGCTGAGCTTCCCCAATGTTGGAATTTAATCTTTAGAAGGCCCCTTCCACATGGAGCCCCTTCTGCAGAGCGGACATAGACATAGACCGCCCCCCCTCTATGGGTGAAAAATGAGGTAGCCCCTGGAGATCGCACATCTATGTTATCCTAGAGAGGTAAATGAAGTGGCAACCTCAGCCTGGACCCCGACCAGGCCATGCCTCCAATGCATTTCACTCCATCCCCTGGAGCCTAGTCATGGGTGGTCAGATGTAAACTGACTGCCCATCCGCGTACACCCGACTGCCGTCCGATCCGACCAATGGATGGGAAACTGATCCCCATCTGTTGGAGGGTATAAACGGACACGTCTGTTTACATCCACCAATCCATAGAGTGTAATGGAGGGTCTGATCTGGTCCCCCTGAAAAACCGGACAGGCGGATCTGAGTGGTTTGCCCATATGAAAGGGGCCTTACAACTGATACATTTTGGGCTGGTTCACACCACAAAAAACACTCCAGATCTGTCCCAGATGCGTTTTTGCATGCATTTTTAATGTGTTTTTGGCGCATTCCGCTGCATTTCCAAATGCAAAATCATCAGAAAATCGGACCTCTGCTTCCACTCATACGCCCATGACACTCAACTCTACTTTCGCATTACCGGACAAAGACCAATATCACCAACTAGAAAAATGCCTCACATTGATAGACGACTGGATGACCACAAGCTCCCTCAAACTCAACGGATCCAAAACAGAGCTTCTTCTCCTACACGCAAACCGAAATACTGGAACCAAGACCCCGTGGACACCTCCCACCATCTTTGGACAGACTGTCCCCCAAAGCACCAAAGCCAAAAGTCTCGGAGTCATCTTTGACTCAGAAATGTCAATGGATGCACAAATAGGATCAGTAGTCAGCGGATCTCACCATCTTCTCCGCCTGCTACGTAGACTCATCGCTTTCATCCCAGAAGAGGACAAAGCAGCAGTAGTTGGTACAATCATCAATTCCAGACTCGACTACGCAAACTCCCTCTACATAGGACTACCTAAATATCAGATTGCACGCCTAAAACTCATCCAAAATACGGCAGCAAGACTGGTAACAGGAAAAAAACCCTGGGAATCCATCTCCACATCCCTGAGGAGCCTACATTGGCTAACCGTAAAGAATCGGATCGCATTCAAGACCCTCTGCCTCACCCACAAATGTATACAAGGAAACGCTCCTCAATACTTATGCGAGAAAATAAAACACTACACACCTAATCGCAATCTTCGATCAGCGAACCAAAACCTACTCTTCATTCCCAAGTCCCGCTACAAATCGAAGGGAGACCGAAGATTCGCAGTCCAAGGACCACGGTTATGGAACGCTCTACCAACTAATATCCGCTTGGAAGAAAACCATCAGGCCTTCAGAAAAAAACTTAAGACCTACCTCTTCTAAGGAGCTGGACGACACAGGATGGATAAACGCCTTGAGGCGATTCAGTTCACATTTGCAGTGTTATACAAGTCTTTCCTTCATTCATTCATTCAGATGCTTTTCTTCTTTTCCACTATACTAGGGTCTGGTGCGTTTTTGATGCATTTTTGATGCATTCCAGTGCATTCAGGTGCGTTTTTGGTGCATTTTTCCAGTACGGTCCAGGAAAAATGCAGCATGTCCTACTTTTTTTGTCTGGAACTGGAAAGCCTGGGAACTGACTGCACAGGTGTGAACTTTGCCATTGGAAACCACATAACCTACTTTGTATGTGTTTTTGATGCAGAACAAAAAAAAACCCTGCACTGGACTGCATGTGGTGTGAACTGGCCCTTAGGGCTTGTTCACACATTTGGCTGTAGGGAGGTAAAAATACCAACACCCCCCCAGCATAGAGATCTTATGTAGATAGGAATATTTTTAAGACACTAGTGTGCGTGAGTCAGAAATGCAGTAAAAGAAAAAAAACGTTACCCTCGTGGGGAACGATCTCGGGTCGCCGGCAGACATCGAGTCCACCGCACCCACTGATTGGCTCCCCCACTGGCCAATGGCCACAAATCGCCGTGTACGAGCCGACGTACACCCTCGGCGATTTGCGGGATCGAGCCATATTGCCACAGTATAACTGCAGCGGCTGGTCCTTAAGTGGTTAAAAGCGTTTGTTACCCCAACACTTCCTATTCCTGATCTGTGCCTGCTGTACCATGTACTTGTATAAGAAAGTATCCTGTTCTCTTTGTATTCCTTCCTTTGTGTGAAATCCCTGTGAAACTGACCACACTAAGCAGAAAAGCACAACGTGATCAGTAGCACTCCACATTCCCATCACACGCGTTCCTGGAGAACGCTCTAGAGTTTGGGTGCTGTAACAACCATCAGCTGGAGACTTGGTCAAAAAGTCCCAATAAGGATATTTGCCAGCACACCACAGATCATCAGGATGTTTTCTTATTGAAGCATGATCAAATCACAAATAGTTAGTGCAACGTTCCGGAGTCACGCAGGACCCCTTCGTCAGGCACGTGCAGGGCCGCTGATAAAGCAGTACAGCCAGCTCTTCTGTACTGGGCCCCATCAGGTCAAAAGAGGGGCCCAGGCACCTGCTGAACAGGAGGGCCGGATGTACTGTATTATTGCAGATAACGGTCCTCTTCTGTCTCCCACTGCATCACTGCCAGCTTCTCCTCCTCTTTCTCCCTCCGGTTTCACTGCAGGGGGATTGGTCCTAGCACATGTCCCCCTTCCATCTGCTGTCCGAGCCCCAGTGGCGACTGGTGCTTTATTTTTTTTGGGGGGGGCATCAAACAAACCAACGGTTTGAACCCCCCTTTGTCGCACGCCAATCTGTCTGTCCATCCATCAACCCCGTACCCACTTCATCCAGGCCGTGGGCGGCTTCCCCCTGCGTCTCCTCCTTGGCGCCCCCTTCCCCCCTGCTCCCGGCCAATATGGTCGCTTTTCCTCTTGGCCAATCGGGTACCGCTTCCTAATTGGCCGGGAGGAAAAGCAGAAAGACAATAGCGAATATTAATTCAATATTGTCACACAACTGGGTGGACTCAGGGCGCAGTGATCTGTGCCCCAAGCCCAGCCTTTTTTGAAGCCAATTAGAGCCTCAGGCTTTAATTACGTGCTTCAAAAAAACCCAAAACATTGAAATCCATGTGTCCGGCGCCCTGCATGTAGATTAGGGGCCGGGCACATAGGTTAGGGGGGGCGGTGCCCCTAATGGAGCGGCTGCCATTGCCGGGCCCACCATTTGCCCCTTTCCCCAGCAGCACTTCCAGCTTCCCTTCTCTCCTCTCCCACCAGCAGCTACTTTGGGCACAAAGGGAGATG
Source organism: Aquarana catesbeiana (assembly GCF_042186555.1). NCBI lineage: Eukaryota > Metazoa > Chordata > Amphibia > Anura > Ranidae > Aquarana > Aquarana catesbeiana. The sequence continues at coordinate 44,629,609 of NC_133327.1, read as the reverse complement.
TTTCAGGATAGGGAGTGGGGGAAGAGGCCGGTAAATATATAATTTACTGGTCCCTTTCTTTCCTGAATGAACACAGTGAGTGGTCAGTACCAATCCCTCTTGTGTACATTCATCAATGAAGCATAGTAAACAGTGTTTACTATGCTTCGGTTTGTAAATGAGCAGGAAGCCTCAAGAGCATTTCTTATTCATGAATCTGTGCTGCTGTCCTGCAAAGAAAGGAACTGATAAATCTATGTCCTCAGTCACTTTCAGTCAGGAGGGGGGCCCTGTCAGGTATGCTGCATGGGGGCCGTGCTTTCTAACAGCAACCCTGGGCATGAGATCACATGCCTGACGAAGGGGTCCTGCGTGACTCTTTTTGTGATGTGATAATGCTTAAAAAAAACAAACGTTTGGACTCTACCCAATGATCCGTGGTGTGCTGACAAATATCCTTATTATCACAACGTGGTCAGTTCTCTAGCTATGCTGGGAACTCAGTGTACCCTCTTCCAATGATCAGACACGCCCCCACTTCACAACCATTCACTGGGAAGCTCAGTGTACTGCTGCTTCTCCCTCAGCTCTTATGCAGCTGAGAACAGAGGGAATGTGATCACTTATAAAAAAGGGAAAAAATATATTTTATTTTTATTTTTTTATATCTATACAAAAATGATTTGCCTTTTATTTCAATTTTTTTTTTACAAGCCGATCGCTCAATCACTTTGGGTACAACTAAACTTTATCTGATCACCACAAACTGAAATTGCTATTTAACCGCTTCAATACAGGGCACTTTCACCCCCTTCCCGCCCAGGCTGTCACACTTTGAACGACAATTGTGCGGTCATGCAACACTGTACCAAAATTTAATTTTTATCCTTTTTTTTCTCACAAATAGAGCTTTCTTTTGGTGGTATTTAACCACTTCCCGCAAAATAATGTACCTGTACTTCACGTCACGACGTCACTTCCGGTTTACTCGGCAAACTGCGACGATTTTAAAAATATCCAAAGTATTCAAAAACAAAAATGTGGGCGTTTTGAATACTTTTAAGTGCAATGGAGAGGTTTGGGGTCTCTTAGACCCCAGATCCCTCCATAAAGAGTACCTGTCACCATCTATTAGGCTACTTTAACACTGTAGCCGCGGTCGCGTCAGCGCCAAAGCGCCACTCGTTTTAGTGGCACTTTAGCGCTGTTTAAGCGTCACTTTTCGGGTGCTAGTGAGGCGCTTTTAACTCCCGCTTGCGGCCGAAGAATGGGTTAAAAGCGTCCGTGTCATGGCGCTTCTGCAGTGCTGCCCATTCATTCCAATGGGCAGGGGCGGTGTCCCGCAAGCACACCGCCCCAGTGTGAAAGCACCCACCCTTTCACACTCGGGAGGCATTGGAGGCAATTTTCAGGCGCTTTACAGGCGCTATTTCTAGTGCTAAAATGCCTGAAAACTGCCTTCAGTGTGAAAGGGGTCTTACTGTCACAAGGGATGTTTACATTTCTTGTGACAGCAATAAAAGTGATCAGATTTTTTATTTTATTTTTTAAAGAGATATGTAATCCCCCAAATGACCACTTTTTGGAAAGTAGACAGTCCAAGGTATTTAGTAAGAGGCATAGCAAGTTTTTTGAAGTTGCAATTTTTTGTCACAATTTTTTGGAAAATTGAGAAATCAAAAAAAAAAAATCACAATTACTTATTTTTTTTACATACAGTCACCAGAGCAGTACAGCGTCATCATATAACTGGTGTGGCGGTGATCAGGGACACTGACTGGTGACAGTACTGTATCATATCATAGTAACACTGTACTATTCTAAGAAAATGTTCATGTTTTGTTTTTTTTTTACACATTATGATTGTTTATACCCATAAACTTCACTGGCATAAGCAACCATTTTTACTGAATGAAGCTGATTAATTCAGTGTGTTCTGTTGTGATTAGCTGTGATTGGATCTGTCTGTTCCATGTGATCACTTTGACCAATCACAGCTAGCAACACAATTGTACACAATGGATGGCATTAAAGGAAGGCATCCATTGGTTACAATTGTCATGTGATCTGCTGTGATTGGTCACAGTGTTCACATGGTACTGGCAGCGGGTAGCACCAGTGACAGATTGCGCTGCAGCGCAGCCCCAGGGCCACGCACGAGGCGCGTTCCGAGAGGACATCATAAGACGTCCACTTGGATCAAAGAATGCTCTGCTCAGCCATCATATTGCTGTAGGCAGGGTGGGAACTGGTTAATTCCTTTTTAATATTTAGCGCAAACTCCATCATCCATCCATGTCTACACGCTTTACTTTGTTGAGAAATCACTTTGAAAAACAGCCCCCTAGCAGTTATAGATGTAAAAATCTATAAATATAAAATAAAGATCTTAAATAAGGGCACCTGATTTATGTAGCATTTAGGTCCTGGAATCCATCTGCTCTTAGCTCAGGCATGCAGGAAGGAGGGTGTGCATAGCTGAGAAAGCCCCTTCTCCTCTTTTCCATATGAAAGAAAAAAAAATTCCCATGAAGACTCCTGGGATGTATAACATAATTTTGGCCTATGACAGAAACCAGGAAGCAACTGAAATGTGAAAAAAAGCTTAAAACAAGTGAATATAATATAAATATGGCACCACCATTATAAGCCATGGGAAGAAGTGGCCTTCAAGTCCTGGCAGAGCCCTTCAGCACATTTGCACAAAGGCAGGTGATTTCCCACACGTGCTCAAAGAGCGAAGTCCTTCAGATGTCTTTGCACATGCGCAGAAAAACACATGCACATGCGCAGGGAAATTTGCACATGTGCAGATGTGCCGCAGGGCTTGCTCGTATTAATAGATGGGATTTACAGTACTTGGTACTTACCATCTGTAATTGAAGCTGCCTTTTTCTGGCAGCACACTGCTGCATTGTATAAAATAAAAAAAGTGCAAAGCCGTCAGGGCCAGCGCCACCATAAGGCTGCTTAGGCAGTTGCCTTAGGGTGCCAGGATTAGACATGTGCACTGCCGAAAAATTTGTTTTTTCTTTCGCTTTAGTTTTATTCAATTTTTTTTTCCTTTTTTCGGATCATTCGTTATGATCAATATTCTTTATTGCGAATAAATTCGTAACTACGAATAAATTAGAATTCGTTGTGTTCCATTAGTTTAGATGTGGTATTCGTTATTTTGAAAATCCAAAAATCAGAAAATTTTATAAGAACAAAAATCAGAAAATTAGAAAATCAGAAAATCAGAAAGAACGAAAATCCAAAAATAAGAACAAAAATTTGAAAATTAGAAAGAACGAAAATCCGAAAATTCGAAAATCCGAAAGAACAAAAAACATTCGGTTAATTATAATTAAAATATTACGTTTATATTAACCGTTGTTTTTTTATTATTATTATTATTTATTAATAATAAATATTAATATAAATAAAATAAACTATAATAATAGTTATAAACAATTAAATTATAGGTACTGGAATTTCCTTTTTAAATTTGGCTGTTAGTGAATGCAACAATTATGAATTTATCCGAAGTTACCAATTATCCAAAATAACGAATGCCGGATAATTCATAACTTTGGATAAATTCGTATTTGTTACATTCACTAACAGCCAAATTTGAAAGGAAATTCCAATACCTATAATTTAATAGTATACAACTATTATTATATATTATTATAAATAATAATATAAAAAAACTATAATAATGGTTAATAAACGTAATACGGTATTTTTAATTATAATATAAATGATCCGAATGTTTTTTGTTCTTTCAGATTTTCGTTCTTTCGAATTTTTGGATTTTCGTTATTTTTGGATTTTTGTTCTTTCTGATTTTCTGATTTTAAAATTTTCTGATTTTCGTTCTTTTGAATTTTTGAATTTTTGTTGTTATTTTGTGATTATCGTTCTTAAGAATTTGGGGATTTTTGAATTTCGGATTTTAGTTTTTACGAATTTTCGGATTTTTGAATTTCGAATTTTACTATTTTGTGCCAACTTTCCTTTGATAATTATAATAATGAAAAAAAAATCAGGAGATATCAATTACCATTAACTACCAAAATAAAGGCCAATTTGTCCTGAAAAAAACTAAGTATTATCCACCTGGATACACAAAGTAGTTGCCATTATATATACAGTTTTACTAACACATGTCAAAGTTTCAAAATTGTGTTAAGGCAATAAGATTTGTTTTACCCTCCATCACGAAGGAGTTAAAATACCTATCTTTTGTCTCCTAGCACTGTGCCCTCCCACTACCGGCGCAGTGTGGAGGTTTTTCGCTTGCCTCACCTGCCAGCTGCCTGTAGCCAGTGAGAGGAGCGGGGCATGCATAACCCCCTGATACGTAGTGACATTTAGTGGCAGTTCATCATAGCTCAAATTTTCAGTGCTGTGTGATGCCCTTCATGCTGTGTCCCATTATATTACGGTTGCAGCGTGAAGGAGGTACCAGCGTGGGAGGGGGTTGGCGAAAGGGGGGGAGAGTAACAGCAAAATGCACCTTCGCCCATGTAGGCAAAAATCCTTGCACGTTCACCACAACTCCCTATCCCCATAGAGAAATAAAAGTTAGGCATACACCCATTAGGCCTATTATCCCCGATAAAAACTGCATTGCTGCTGGCCAATTTTATACTACTGTGTCATCTGCAGTCTATTAACTACTTCCCGCCCGTCGGCCGTCATATGACGTTCTTGACTTTGTGCGGGTATATCTGAATGATGCCTGCAGCTACAAGCATCATTCCGATATCGGCTTTTTCAGCCGGCGATTCCCTACACCATAAGAATGATCATAGCGGCTGTTCCACCGATTGATCATTCTTACAGGCGGCGAGAGGGGACCTCCCCCCTCCCGCCCCCCTCCGGTGGTTGTCAGGAGGCACAAGCCGCCTCCGTCCGCCGGGCTCCAGGGCGCATGCGCGGAGGACTCACGCTACGCCGTACACCCGTTCGCGGCCCAATGGTGCGGCGCGCGCGGGTGCACGGCGGTCCCCGTGTGCGCGCTGTGGCCGTGCGGGTGCCCGGCAGCGCGTCACGCTGACGCGCTCGCCGGAGGGCTACATCTGACGGCTCCAGCACCCAGTCGGGTTGCTGGTTTGTCGTCAGCTGTGCCCTGTCCCCTGTACCTGCTACTCCCTGTGATTTCTACAGTGTTTCCTGTGCTGAACTCTGCCTGTTAAACGGATTACCCCTGCTTGCCTGATACCCTGACCTCTGCCTGCTAAACGGATTACCCTTGCTTGCCTGATACCCTGACCTCTGCTTGTTAAACGGATTATCCTTGATTGCCTGATACCCTGACCTCTGCTTGTTAAACGGATTATCCTTGATTGCCTGATACCCTGACCTCAGCCTGTTATACGGATTACTCTTGCTTGCCTGATACCCCTGAACCCTGCCTGATTAAACGGACTTGCTCTTGCTTGTTATCCCGGTTCTGACCTCTGCCTGTATAACGGACTTGTCCTGCCGGAGACCCCAGTTCTAGTTAACCACTTGTCTTGCAGTTCCTCCAGTGCCCAACGGCTACACGGACCTCCCTCGGGCCCTTCAGGAATCCAGCCACCACCGGAAGCCCGTGCCTCCGCGTGCCCCCAATTCCCTGTATCACTTCCAGGGGTCGGGTGCGCGTGGTCGTAAGGGCGAGCCGCTCTCGGCATCTTGGCCTCGGTGAGTATAGTCCCGACAGTACAAACCAGCCAGATGTCCGAGGCCGACAGAGCGCGCTCTCCTTTGGAGATCCTATGTCAACAGGTCTCCACTTTGGCCGACTCAGTCCAGAAGCTGCAGGAGGGGTATACCCAGATTGACAACCGCCTCCAACAGATTACTGGGGTACTTCCCCCTGCTGCTGCAGTTCCGGCACCCAGCAATGAAGGTCCGCTTCCCCAGGCCACCACCAGTCCTACAGTTGTCATGGCGCTTCCTGAGCCTAGGGTCCCTACACCCGAACGGTTCTCAGGGGACCGTAAAAAATTCAGAGCTTTCAAGAACGCATGTTCTCTTTACTTTGCCCTCCAGCCCCGGACATTTGCATCAGAGATCGTCAAGGTGGGTTTCGCTATCTCGCTGCTGTCAGAAGAACCTCAGGCTTGGGCCCACGACTTAATGGAACAGGGAAGTCCTGTATTAAATTCCATAGACACCTTCTTCGAGGGTATGTCCAAACTCTATGACGACCCTCAACGGAAAGCTACAGCTGAAGCCATCCTCCACCACTTGTCCCAAGGGAGGAGACCTATTGAGGACTATACGGTAGAATTCCGCAAATGGGCAGCCGACACGGATTGGAACGAGCCGGCTCTTCACTACCAGTACCGTCAAGGCTTGTCTGAACTCCTCAAAGACGAGCTAGCCAGAATGGAGACTCCTGATTCCTTGGAAGAGCTCATTCAGGCAGCCACGAAACTGGACAGGCGCCTGCGAGAACGCCGCTCGGAGCGGTTTCAGGGTCCACGCCCTACGTGGACGCCATTCAGAGCCCCATCTATGCCGTCACCATCTCCTACTACATCTCCTGAAGCTGAGCCCATGCAGCTAGGCCTGGTCAGGGCTCCGCTAACTTCGGAAGAGAGGCAACGCAGACGGCAGTCCAATCTGTGTCTGCACTGCGGGGGAGCTGGACACTTCCTGCGCAGTTGTCCAGTAAGGCCCAGTAAGTTCCTACAGCCAAAGTTGATGAATTACCAAGATAATAATGCTCCAAAGTCTTATGTGATGTTGTCTGTTTCCTTGCAGCTACCGGAAGGGGAGTCTCGCCTACCCGCCATCATTGATTCGGGGGCTTGTAGCTGCTTCATGGATGCAGCCTTGGCCCGCAGCCTCCGTATTCCCTTGCAAACAAAAGCTCAAGGTCTACAAGTGCATCTAGCTGATGGGTCTCTTCCTAGTTCTGGTCCAATCACCCAGGAGACCCAGCCTATCCTAGTAACCACCGACTCCGGGCATCAGGAGCTCCTACGGCTTGACCTCATCCATTCTCCCATTTTTCCAGTCATCCTAGGTCTGCCCTGGTTACAAGCTCATGACCCGCAGATCCAATGGAGCACCAAGGTGGTGTCCTTCTCCTCTCCATATTGCTCTGAGCATTGCCTCCCTGTAACCCCGAAGGTTTGTGCTACGGTTACTACTCCGTCAGACAAACTTCAGCAGATTCCTTCTGAATATCTGGTGTTCCAAGAGGTCTTTAATAAACAAATGGCTGACCGCCTCCCACCTCATCGGCCTTATGACTGTCCGATCGACCTGTTGCCGGGATCAGTGATTCCGTTCGGTCGTATATTCCCTCTCTCCGAGACTGAACTGGAGGCGCTCAGACAGTACATCAATGAGAACCTGGAAAAGGGTTTTATTCGTCCCTCATCCTCACCTGCTGGAGCAGGGATATTCTTTGTCGGGAAAAAGGATGGATCCCTTAGACCTTGCGTGGACTACCGGCAGCTTAATAATATCACCATCAAAAACAGGTACCCACTGCCACTCATCCCGGAGCTTTTCCAACGATTCCGATCTGCCAAGGTCTTTTCCAAATTAGACCTTCGGGGTGCCTATAACCTTGTTAGAATCAGAGCCGGGGATGAATGGAAGACAGCGTTCAGGTCCAGGTTTGGACACTTCGAGTACCTGGTGATGCCATTCGGGCTATGCAATGCTCCAGCCACTTTTCAGCACCTAGTTAACGATATATTCCGAGAATACCTGGACGACTTCCTTGTTGTCTATCTAGATGACATACTCATTTTTTCTTCCACGATTGAGCTACACAAGGGGCATGTCAAAAAAGTCCTCACTATATTAAAACAGCACAAGCTTTATTTGAAAGTGGAGAAGTGCGAGTTCGAGAGGTCAGTGGTACAGTTCTTAGGGTTCATCATATCGGCCGATGGGATCGCAATGGATCCCCAAAAGATACAAGCCATCCAAGATTGGCCAGCTCCATCCGATAAAAAAGGGGTCCAACGATTCATAGGATTCGCTAATTTTTATCGGAAATTCATTATCGGATTCTCGACCATTGTGGCACCCATCACCCAGCTAACCCGTCAGCACAGTTCCTTCCGGTGGAGTGAGGCCGCACAAGAGGCCTTTCTGAAATTAAAGGACTTGTTTAGTTCGGCTCCAATTCTTCGCCACCCCGATCCTTCTCAGCCATTTGTTCTGGAGGTGGACGCTTCGGAAATTGCAACAGGAGCAATTCTCTCCCAAAGACAAGGGCCCAAAGCCATCCTTCACCCCGTTGCATTCGCTTCCCGGAGACTCAGCCCGCCAGAGTTAAACTACGACGTGGGTGACAGGGAGCTGCTGGCCATAAAATTCGCTCTGGAAGAATGGAGGTATCTGCTCGAAGGCGCATTGCATCCAGTGATGATCTTTACAGATCATAAAAACCTCGAGTACTTACGGACAGCAAAACGACTAAAACCTAGACAAGCCCGCTGGGCTCTCTTTTTCTCTCGCTTCAACTTCCACATATCCTACAGACCTGGCTCAAAGAATGGAAAGGCAGACGCACTCTCACGGATGTTCTCAGCAGAGTCCCAAACTCCAGAACCTGGTACAATCCTCTCTTCTCAAAACTTCCTTGGGATGGCACAAGTGGATTTGATGTCATCCATCAAATCATCATCCAACTCTTGCATGGAACCAGAGGTGCGATCCTTGAAAAGAAATGGTAGTTTTTTTTGGATCCGTGGGAAGATTTTTATACCTCGGGAGACACAGTCGCTAACCCTTAAGATGTGCCATGACCATAAACTCGCAGGGCACTTTGGAGTAAGGAAGACATCCGAGCTGGTCTCTCGTTCCTTTTGGTGGCCTGGGTGGAGACGGGATTGCAAGGAATATGTGGCTTCCTGCCCTTTGTGTCAGCGGAACAAAGGTCGAAATGCCAAGTCTTGGGGTTTACTAAGACCTCTACCCATCCCCGAACGGCCATGGTCTGACGTCTCCATGGATTTCATAGTGGACTTGCCAGCCTCGGGGGGTTTTACCACCATTTTTGTCGTGGTTGACCGTCTCTCCAAGATGGCCCATTTTTTGCCCATGAAGGGCACCCCTTCGGCCTTAGAAACTGCCAATATTTTTCTGAAGGAAATCATCAGGCTCCATGGCGTACCAAAGAACATTGTGTCAGACAGGGGTGTACAATTTACGTCCAAATTTTGGAGGGAGCTCTGCAAGGCCTTAAATATCAAGGTCTGCCTCTCATCTGCTTACCACCCTCAGAGTAACGGCCAAACGGAGAGGACGAACCAGACTCTAGAGCAATATCTGCGGTGTTTCTGCTCAGGATCCCAAGATGATTGGGCAAGCCTTCTCCCATACGCAGAGTTCGCGTATAACAATTCCGTCCACGCTGCTACCAACCAAACGCCTTTCTGGGCAAATTGCGGATTCCATCCCACCTTTCTGTCCAACAATGTTCCTGAGATGGCATTTCCTGCAGTGCATGACAGAATTACCTTTTTACAAGCAAATTTCCAGAGGATCCAAGACATGTTGCAAAGGGCTCAAGCGGATTACAAGGAACAGTATGACCGGGGCAGGAGGAAAAATCCAACCTTTAATATAGGAGAAGAGGTCTGGTTATCTACTACCAACCTTAGACTATCCGTGCCTTCTCGGAAATTGGGGCCCAAGTTCATTGGTCCTTTCCCCATCAAAAGGATTATCAACCCCGTGGCTATGGAGCTAGCATTACCAAAGACTTACAGAATCCATCCTGTCTTCCACGTGTCCTTACTGAAGCTCGTGGTGGACAGCACTTTTCCGGAAAGAGGGGAACTTCCTCCACCACCAGTTAGGGTGGATGGAGAGAATGAGTTTGAGGTGGAGTCCATCCTTAACTGTAGGAAGAGGGGCAGACAACTGCAGTATTTGATCCAGTGGAAGGGATATCCACCCGAGGACAACTCTTGGGAACCCGCAAGAAACCTACATGCACCACGCTTAATTCAAGCTTTCCACCGAGACCATCCGGAGGTGATGTCCAGTCTGGGCGTTCAGTGTCCGCCCTTAGGAGGGGGGCACTGTCAGGAGGCACAAGCCGCCTCCGTCCGCCGGGCTCCAGGGCGCATGCGCGGAGGACTCACGCTACGCCGTACACCCGTTCGCGGCCCAATGGTGCGGCGCGCGCGGGTGCACGGCGGTCCCCGTGTGCGAGCCGTGGCCGTGCGGGTGCCCGGCAGCGCGTCACGCTGACGCGCTCGCCGGAGGGCTACATCTGACGGCTCCAGCACCCAGTCGGGTTGCTGGTTTGTCGTCAGCTGTGCCCTGTCCCCTGTACCTGCTACTCCCTGTGATTTCTACAGTGTTTCCTGTGCTGAACTCTGCCTGTTAAACGGATTACCCCTGCTTGCCTGATACCCTGACCTCTGCCTGCTAAACGGATTACCCTTGCTTGCCTGATACCCTGACCTCTGCTTGTTAAACGTATTATCCTTGATTGCCTGATACCCTGACCTCTGCTTGTTAAACGGATTATCCTTGATTGCCTGATACCCTGACCTCAGCCTGTTATACGGATTACTCTTGCTTGCCTGATACCCCTGAACCCTGCCTGATTAAACGGACTTGCTCTTGCTTGTTATCTCGGTTCTGACCTCTGCCTGTATAACGGACTTGTCCTGCCGGAGACCCCAGTTCTAGTTAACCACTTGTCTTGCAGTTCCTCCAGTGCCCAACGGCTACACGGACCTCCCTCGGGCCCTTCAGGAATCCAGCCACCACCGGAAGCCCGTGCTTCCGCGTGCCCCCAATTCCCTGTATCACTTCCAGGGGTCGGGTGCGCGTGGTCGTAAGGGCGAGCCGCTCTCGGCATCTTGGCCTCGGTGAGTATAGTCCCGACAGTGGTTCTACCAACTCACCGCTTCCATTGGTGAGTTGGAGACAGGATCCGCCGGCCCCAGATGTTTACCATAGAGATTTTCGGTAGACCAGATGGTCGGCGGAGTCTAAATGATCGTTCAGAGGCCGGGCGCGATGTTATGATCATTTTTTTTATTTATTTCAGGCTTCCTAGCCTAGAGGTGAGTTGTGGTCTTATTGACCCCATATCTCACTGTAAAGAGGACCGATCATGCCATAGTCCTATTACAAGGGATGTTTACATTCTTTGTAATAGGAATAAAAGTGATCAAAATTTTTTTTTTTTTAAAAAGCGTCAAACAAAAAAAAAAGTAAAATTAACAATAAAAACAAAATTTAAAGCGCCCCTGTCCCCGTGTGCTTGCACGCAGAAGCGAACATATACGTAAATCCCGCCCACATATGAAAAGAGTGTTCAAACCACACATTTTATGGTATCGCCACAAACGTTAGAGCGAGAGCAATAATTCTAGCCCTAGACCTCCTCTGTAACTCAAAACATGTAACCAGTAAAAAATTTTAAAGCGTCGCCTATGGGGATTTTTAAGTACCGAAGTTTGGCGCCATTCCACAAGCGTGTGCAATTTTTAAGCGCGACATGTTAGGTATCTATTTACTCGGCATAACTTCATCTTTCACATTATGCAAAAAATTGGGCTAACTTTACTGTTTTTTTTCTTTTTTAAAGCACAAAACAGTTTTTTTCCCAAAAAAATGCGTTCGAAGAATGCTGCACAAATACCAGGTCTGGTATGAATTTTAAGGGGAACCCTGCGCCAAAATTAAAACAAAATGGCGTAGGGGTCCCCCCAAAATCCATACCAGACCTTTATCTGAGCACGCAACCTGGCAGGCCGCAGGAAAATAGGGGGGATGAGAGAGCGCCCCCCTCTCCTGAACCGTACCAGGCCACATGGCCTCAACATGGGGAGGGTGCTTTGGGGTCTGACCCCAAAACAACTTGTCCCCATGTTGATGGGGACAAGGGCCTCATCCCCACAACCCTTGCCCGGTGGTTGTGAGGGTATACGGGCGGGGGGCTTATCGGAATCTGGAAGCTCCCTTTACAAGGGGACCCCCAGATACCACCCCCCCCATGTGAATTGGTAACGGGGTACATTGTACCCCTACCATTTCACTAAAAAAGTGTTGAAAATGATAAAAATAGACAAGAGACAGCTTGGGACAAGTCCTTTATTAAAAGATAAAAAAAAAAAATGCCCCGCGATGTAAATCCAGCCCACCCGACAGACCGAAAAAGAAAAAATGCCCCCGTGGCATCAGAGGGGGGGGCAGGGTCACCCGTTTACGTCACCGGGTGGCCCCGCCCTCATCTATATAACAGCTGTCACCCAGAAGAAGCATGACTGGGCGAGAGCCTCCCATGAAGGCAGAACTGTTGCAGCTTTTTTATTTATTTTTTGGTCCGTCGGGCGGCGTGGATTTACATCGCGGGTAATTTTTATTTTTTTTAATAAAGGACTTGTCCCAAGCTGTCTCTTGTCTTTTTTACCATTTTTGACACTTTTTTAATGAAATGGTAGGAGTACCCCGTTACCAATTCACATAGGAGGGCCGGGATCTGGGTGTACCCTTGTTAAAGGGGGCTTCCAGATTCCGATAAACCCCCCCACCCGCATACCCCCACAACCACCGGGCAAGGGTTGTGGGGATGAGGTCCTTGTCCCCATCAACATGGGGACAAAGTGCTTTGGGGCACCCTCCTCATGTTGAGGGCATGTGGCCTGGTATGGTTCAGGGCCTATAATAAGACTTACCTGTAGGTAAAATGAATATCTCCTAAACCTGTATGGTTTAGGAGATATTCCCTTTGCATGCAGCCGCTAAAGTCAGCGGCGCATGCGCTGTGAAGGCCCGGGAAGAAAAATGCACTGTGAAGGCCCGGGAAGAAAACTCCCGCGCACACACGCGGGAGTGACGTCATCGCGGTTTCGGACACTCACAGCGCCACTCTGAGGTCAAAATGTCAGCTCCCTCAAGGTGGACCGGGTGAGATACCGACGCCTCGCTGCATACTAGCTCATTATGCCCTTGCCTTACAGGGTTTTTTTTTTGTAATTTTCTTTTTTGCTCCGGCAGGTATACAACCGCTTTAAATTACTTTTTTCCTTTAGAAACGTCATTTTGCTGTGGTACTGTTCTAAACACGGGAAAAATGCGCCACTTTACATCCATACTATAGACACCCCCCAGGCACAATATTTAAAGGAATATTTCATTTTTATTGTTTCACTTTAAGCATTACTAAAATCACTGCTCCCGAAAAAACTTCAGTTTTTAAAACTTTTTTTTGCATTGATACATATCCCCTGGTGCAGGACCCGGGTCCCCAAACATTTTTTATGACAATAACTTATTTATTCAGAAGCACAGTGGAGGTATCACGAGGTGTAGGGCGTTTTACTTGTGAACCATCAGGTGTGTATGACAATAACTTGCATATAAGCCTTTAAAATGAGCACTTTTAGTTTTTCATGTTCGTGTCCCATAGACTTTAACGGTGTTCGTGTGTTCTTCAGAATTTTTTGCCTGTTCAGATGTTCTGGTGTGAACTGAACCGGGGGTGTTTGGCTCATCCTTACCCTGTATGACCACCCCACGTAAATCAAGCGGGAAAGGAAAGGGATACTTTCAGAATTGTGCTTTCCTGCTTTGCTTACTTTTAGGCTCCTCTCCATGTACTGAAATTGGTTACTCTGATTTCATTGCACACTGTGAGCTTCTCATAGAGTGTATTAGGAGTTACAGCAAGTCAGATAGAGCCTGCCTCATTTTCTGTCTGGAAGATGTCCATCATTTAGCTCTTTCCTCCTTGGCCTCACTGTCCCTGACCCACCCCTTTCATTCACATGATTTCAGTTCTTTCAATTAATTGAGGTTCAGCAGCACATGTGGGCATTATAGGACGGTTTGCACGTAAATACAGTCTGTCTGGGTCTAGGTATTTTGATATTGGCAGAACTCCTCCCATGCCCCCAGCCCACTGCTTGCATCAAGTGGTTGAAAACCCTTTTTGTTGACTTTTACCTATAGGTAAGCCTAGAATAAGGCTTACCTATAGGTAGTGGAAATATCTCCTATTTGTAGTGCGCCGATGTCGTCATCGGCGCATGCACTGTAAAGAAACGGACCACCTTGCCGTTTCTTCCCCCAGCATGTTTTGCGACTGATGGCTCCCGCACGCATGCGCGGGAGTGACGTCACGCGACTCCGGCCAGTCATAGAGCTGGAGTCCATGGCCCCGTAAGGAAGAGGGGCAAAGATGGACGCAGCCTGCTCAGGGGACAGCGCGGGCTTCGTTTGCAGGTAAGTGTCGTATAATGGGCTAGTATGCGATGCATACTAGCCCGTTATGCTTTTCATTTGCAGGCCTTACGGGGAGCAAAAGAGGAAGTAAAACCCATCAGGGTTTACTTCCTCTTTAAGACTCTTGAGAGTAGGGCCAGGTCTGTCTAGTGTGGGGGTGCAGTAAGAAAATGTTCAGGGCAGAGGATGCGAGGTCAGCAGGGCAGTGTACAGGACATCAGCAGGGCAGAGGATAGGATCAGCAGTTTACACATACCTCCCAACTTTTTGAGATGGGAATGAGGGACACCTATCAGCAAAAGTATGCAGGCATAGGACACACCCCTGGCCACGCCCCCTTAAAGGAAAATTATACAAAAAAACAAGATTGGTCAGACCCACAAGTGCTTTTTTACCACTACTGTTCCTTTATAGTGGCCTTTGGAATTTACAAATGCAGCCGTTTAGAAATCAGATGAAAGGTTTAGTGCTGAAAAACACTTTTTGATATATAAAAAGTGCATTTTATATACATCTATATAAATCAGACCAAATGAGGGACAAATGAGGAGGAATGAGGGACAGAGGGGCATTTCTCCAAATCAGGGACAGTCCCTCGAAATCAGGGACAGTTGGGAGCTATGGTATACAGAGGCTATTGGTTTTTAGGGCAGTGTACAGGGAGTCAGCAGGGCAGTGTACTGGGAGTGAACAGGGCAGTGTACTGGGAGTGAACAGGGCAGTGTACTGGGAGTCAGCAAGGCAGAGGATATATCAGCCGTTTGTAGGGCAGTATACAGAGGCTATTGGTTTTCAGGGCAGCGCACAGGAAGTCAGCAGGGCAGTGTACAGGGAGTCAGTAGGGCAGAGGATAAGCTCAGCAGTTTGTTAGGCAGTATACAGAGTCTATTGTTTTTTAGGGCAGTGTACAGAGAGTCAGCAGGGCAGTGTACAGGGGGTCAGCAGGGCAGTGTACAGGGCAATAGCAGGGCAGTGTACAGAGCATCAGCAGGGCAGAGAATAGGATCAGTGGTTTGTAGGGCAGTATACAGAGACTATTGGTTTTTAGGGCAGTGTACAGGGAGTCAGCAGGGCAGTGTGCTGGGAGTCAGCAGGGCAGTGTGCTGGGAGTCAGCAGGGCAGTGTACTGGGAGTCAACAGGGCAGTGTGCTGGGAGTCAGCAGGGCAGTGTACTGGGAGTGAACAGGGCAGTGTACTGGGAGTCAGCAAGGCAGAGGATATATCAGCAGTTTGTAGGGCAGTATACAGAGGCTATTGGTTTTCAGGGCAGTGCACAGGAAGTCAGCAGGGCAGTGTACAGGGAGTCAGTAGGGCAGAGGATAAGCTCAGCAGTTTGTAGGGCAGTATACAGAGTCTATTGTTTTTTAGGGCAGTGTACAGAGAGTCAACAGGGCAGTGTACAGGGGGTCAGCAGGGCAGTGTACAGGGCAATAGCAGGGCAGTGTACAGGGCATCAGCAGGGCAGAGGATAGGATCAGTGGTTTGTAGGGCAGTATACAGAGACTATTGGTTTTTAGGGCAGTGTACAGGGAGTCAGCAGGGCAGTGTGCTGGGAGTCAGCAGGGCAGTGTGCTGGGAGTCAGCAGGGCAGTGTGCTGGGAGTCAGCAGGGCAGTGTACTGGGAGTCAACAGGGCAGTGTACTGGGAGTCAGCAGGGTAGTGTACAGGGAGTCAGCAGTTTGTAGGGCAGTATACAGAGGCTATTGTTTTTTAGGGCAGTGTACAGGAAGTCAGCAGGGCAGAGGATAAGCTCAGCAGTTTGTAGGGCAGTATACAGAAACTATTGGTTTTTAGGGCAGTGTACAGGGAGTCAGCAGGGCAGTGTACAGGGAGTCAGCAGGGCAGTGTACAGGGAGTCAGCAGGGCAGTGTACAGGGAGTAAGCAGGGCAGTGTACAGGGCATCAGCGGGGAAGTGTACAGGGAATCAGCAGGGCAGAGGATAGGAGTGGTTTGTAGGGCAGTATACAGAGACTATTGTTTTTTAGGGCAGTGTACAGGGAGTCAGCAGGGCAGTGTACAGGGTAATGATAAAAAGTGGGACTTTGAATGAGACACTGGGTCTCCATCCCTGTGCGTACATAGAACATAAAACAGGAGGGTTGGGGCTTTAAATGAGGTGGGCAAATGAGGCCAAAGGGACAGTCACAATTGCATAAACCATTTTATTGATACATAGTGACACATAGACACAGTTTGAGTTCCAATAACAATAATAATATCAAATCGTATAACAAACACATCCTGACCGATACATGGGGAGCATGGTAAACAGCCCCCAAGTGGTACAGGGCAAAAGAGCTGGGAAAAATTAATCATTGAAATAGCTTAGGGTACACTGTCCCTTTGGCCTCATTTGCCCACCTCATTTCCCAACCAAAGTCCCAACCTTCCTGTTTTATGTTCTAGGCAGTGTACAGCGGTGGTTCTCAACTCCTGTCCTCAGGACCCACTAACAGGCCAGGTTTTATGTATTACTTTGGGGAGATGTAGACTAGAATACTGCAATCACTGAGCAGCGAATGATATCACCTGTGATGTATTTCAGTTATCTTGCAAACCTGGCCTGTTGGTGGGTCCTGAGGACCGGAGTTGAGAACCACTGGTGTACAGGGAGTCAGCAGGGCAGAGGATATGATCAGTGGTTTGTGAAGCAGTATACAGAGGCGATTGGTTTTTAGGGCAGTGTACTGGGAGTCAGCCGGGCAGTGTACAGGGCAAAGAATGGAAGGTCAGCAGGGGACAAGCTGAGGGCAGGGGTAAGCAGGGTGGAGGACAGGGGTCAATATTGGCAGGGCAGAGGACAGGGGTCACCACTGGAGAGGCACGGGACAGAGAACACTGCTGGCAGGGCAGAGGACAGGGATCACAACTGGAGAGGCAGAGGACATGGATCATCGCTGGCAGGGCAGAGGACACAGATCATCGCTGGCAGGGCAGAGGACACAGATCATCGCTGGCAGGGCAGGGGACAGGGATCCCGGCTGGAGGGGCAAAGGACGGGGATCACTACTAAAGAGAGAGAGGACAGGGATCGCGGCTAGAGAGGGAGAGGACAGGGACCATGTCTGGAAAGTCAGAGGACAAGGATCACGGCTGGAGAGGGAGAGGACAAGAATCACAGCTGGAGAGTCAGAGGACAGGGATCACGGCTGGCGAGTCAGAGGACAGGGATCACGGCTGGAGAGTCAGAGGATAGGGATCACGGCTGGAGAGTCAGAGGATAGGGATCACGGCTGGCGAGTCAGAGGACAGGGATCACGGCTGGAGAGTCAGAGGATAGGGATCACAGCTGGAGAGAGGACAGGGATCATGGCTGGCGAGTCAGAGTACAGGGATCACAGCTGGCGAGTCAGAGGACAGGGATCACAGCTGGCGAGTCAGAGGACAGGGATCACAGCTGGAGAGGCAGAGGACAGGGATCACAGCTGGAGAGGCAGAGGACAGGGATCACAGCTGGAGAGTCAGAGGACAGGGATCACGGCTGGAGAGGCAGAGGACAGGGATCACGGCTGGAGAGGCAGAGGACAGGGATCACAGCTGGAGAGTCAGAGGACAGGGATCACGGCTGGAGAGGCAGAGGACAGGGATCACGGCTGGAGAGGCAGAGGACAGGGATCATCGCTGACACGGCACTTGGCAGAGCTCCTTTCCCATCCCAGTACTGTACACAGCTCCTCCTCCCCTTACTACACAGAACTGAAATGACATTCTTTTACTTACAGCCATAATCTTCACAGGGTGTAGCTGGCTGCTATGTTGCCGCTCTGACCTGTGAAATTCCCTGGTCGGAACTGCAGTGTAGCTGCAGTAGCCAGATACACCCTGTGAAGATCCTGGCTGTAAGTAAAATAATGTGATTTCAGCTCTGTGTAGTGTGGGGAGGAGGAGCTGTGTACGGTGCTGGGATGGGAAAGGAGCTCAGCGGCTGGGCAGAGCATCCAGGGTGGAGGGGGGTGGTCAGGGGGCTTTGGGGGGAGCAACTGAAAACTAGGGGGGTGAGGGGTGCCCGCCCCAGCACCCCCCTAGATCCGGCCATGCTTGAGAGCCGTAGGAGGAAGGGTTCTGTGATGTTTTCAGGAAGCTATGTACAGCACCCTGCCAGCCCCTCCCAGCAGCCACGATCTGCCTATATTGCACAGAGAAGCACAGAGACCCAGTGATGACATCACTGAGTCTAAAAATTGGTATGTAATAGAAATGGAAATGTTTTCTTGAAAAATGCAATTAGCATGTTGTTGAGGGGAGAGGGAGGAACCAGGGAAAGTAAAATATATCACAATAGAAACATAAGCTTCATCTACTATTCATTCATTCTGTCTCTGAAATGTCAACAAAATGAGCAAAATTCTAAAATTTCCCAATGTACTTCTTGGAAAAAAAAAAATACCAGAAAGAGCCCAGCTCCACCTTGTGGTTACAGCACAGATGCACAAAGCAGATCAAAAAAGGTGGTAAGTAAGTTTGGAAAAGTTTATTATTTTATTCTCACATTCCTGTAAGACTTTTAAATGTTATTCCCAGAAGTGTGCTCAGAATTTGGCTAATACATTCTATGTAACACAAGCAGCTGCAATTTGGGAGCATCTGTGCTTCATGACTGGACCAATATACGCCGGTGTCTTATCGAATTCAGTCCCCTATCATATAGTGTCCTCCCTGTACTGCGCAGGCGCAGTACGGAGGACAAAAGAGACGCCGAAAGTCTCCGAAGTTCAACAGCTGATCGTCAGCTGTACACGGCGCCTGCGCATTTATTCTTACCCTATGTCCAGGATCATTCCCTACTATCCAAGTGGACATAGAGTTAGAATAAATATTTGCCGAGCGCAGCGAGGCCGTGCCCGAAGCGTGGCGAGCGAAGCGAGCCCGCGAGGGGCCCTCTTACACTGCCATCGCTAACAGGTGCCCGAGCGCCGTGTACAGCTGATGGTCAGCTGATCAACTTCGGGCATTTTCGGCATCTCCTGCTCCTCCGTACTGCGCAGGCGCTGCGCCTGCGCAGTACGAGGCGGACACTATCTGATACGAGGACAGTATTTGGCAGAACACCGGCCGCCCATTGTATAATAATCAGCTTTCACCTTTACTATAGTATATTGAATGAGTATATTGAATGACTTGTGTTATAGGATAAATATAAAAGGATAGTTTTGTTTGCCAATAAAGTCTGTGTTTGCCTTTAACATAACATTTAAGGCCTCATGTACACGGCTGCTGGTAAACGGACATTTAGGAATAGTTGGGCATTTTTTTTCAACTGCCCCAAACTCTCCTCTATGTTATCTTATCAGGACATGTACACAGGATCCCCGATCTCTCCTCTATGTTATCTCATCAGTACATGTACACAGGATCCCCGATCTCTCCTCTATGTTATCTTATCAGTACATGTACACAGGATCCCCGATCTCTCCTCTATGTTATCTTATCAGGACATGTACACAGGATCCCCGATCTCTCCTCTATGTTATCTTATCAGTACATGTACACAGGATCCCCGATCTCTCCTCTATGTTATCTCATCAGTACATGTACACAGGATCCCCGATCTCTCCTCTATGTTATCTTATCAGTACATGTACACAGGATCCCCGATCTCTCCTCTATGTTATCTCATCAGTACATGTACACAGGATCCCCGATCTCTCCTCTATGTTATCTTATCAGTACATGTACACAGGATCCCCGATCTCTCCTCTATGTTATCTTATCAGGACATGTACACAGGATCCCCGATCTCTCCTCTATGTTATCTTATCAGTACATGTACACAGGATCCCCGATCTCTCCTCTATGTTATCTTATCAGTACATGTACACAGGATCCCCGATCTCTCCTCTATGTTATCTTATCAGTACATGTACACAGGATCCCCGATCTCTCCTCTATGTTATCTTATCAGGACATGTACACAGGATCCCCAATCTCTCCTCTATGTTATCTTATCAGGACATGTACACAGGATCCCCGATCTCTCCTCTATGTTATCTCATCAGTACATGTACACAGGATCCCCGATCTCTCCTCTATGTTATCTTATCAGTACATGTACACAGGATCCCCGATCTCTCCTCTATGTTATCTCATCAGTACATGTACACAGGATCCCCGATCTCTCCTCTATGTTATCTTATCAGTACATGTACACAGGATCCCCGATCTCTCCTCTATGTTATCTTATCAGGACATGTACACAGGATCCCCGATCTCTCCTCTATGTTATCTTATCAGTACATGTACACAGGATCCCCGATCTCTCCTCTATGTTATCTTATCAGTACATGTACACAGGATCCCCGATCTCTCCTCTATGTTATCTTATCAGGACATGTACACAGGATCCCCGATCTCTCCTCTATGTTATCTTATCAGGACATGTACACAGGATCCCCGATCTCTCCTCTATGTTATCTTATCAGGACATGTACACAGGATCCCCATCTGTCCTCTATGTTATCTTATCAGTACATGTACACAGGATCCCCATCTGTCCTCTATGTTATCTTATCAATACATGTACACAGGATCCCCAATCTCTCCTCTATGTTATCTCATCAGTACATGTACACAGGATCCCCGATCTCTCCTCTATGTTATCTTATCAGTACATGTACACAGGATCCCCGATCTCTCCTCTATGTTATCTTATCAGTACATGTACACAGGATCCCCGATCTCTCCTCCTCTCCAGTGGGGGGAACTGGAGGCTGTAATGTGGGGGGGGGGGGGGGGGCTGAGGACCGGAATGTAGGGGGAGCTGAGGACTGGAATGATGTGGGGGGCAATGAGAACATTAATGTGAAGGGTGCTAAGGATTGTAATGTGGGGTGGCTGAGGACAGTAATGTGGGGGATGATGTAAATAAGGGCAGAGGACAGTACTGTTTGGGGGGGGGGGGGGTTTGATGTCAAGGAAGTGTGAGAACACTACTGTAAAAAGATATTGGAAGGAAATACCTAGGGCTGCCCAAAACTTGCCCCCAGTATATTAAAGAGAACTGTCTCGGTACCCAAGGATTAGGCCAAACTTATAGTTAACATATCAATTTATTAAGAAAAAGGCATGTTTAAAATTGGTTTGTACACAAAATAATTGGTAAACAGTTGATTAAAATCATGCATAATTAATACAACTGGTTCCACGGAAATGGATGAACCCCATAAATACTGTGGGGAGCTGAGATGTAAATCTTGACGCAGTCCCCTACATGTTTTGCGGCTACAGCCGCTTCCTCTGGAGGAGTCAGTCATAATCATCTACAAGGTAAGTACAATCTCATAATCATATAGTCATAAATAATATTTGACAACAGGGAAGAAAGAAACAAAAATACAAAATAATATACATAATGTGAAGCAGAATTGTTAGGGATCCACAGATTCATGCGTTGCTTACCAGTGGAGGCCAATAGAGCATAGAACAGCACCTAATGAGTCACCCAAAGGTAATCCCCCCCACAGCGGACATGGGAAACACTTGAAGGCACTGATTGCTATGAGTGCAAAAAATAATAATAATAATAATAGGTGGGAGCAGTTGTCTGTTAACAAGCACAGGCAACACAGTATGTATTCTAGTGGGGACAGCAAACAGAGCCCAAGAAGGAAGGGAAAAAGGGGGAGGAAGGGGGGTGGAAAGGAGGGGAATTGAAGAGGGAACAAAGGAAGAAAGAGAAAGGAAAAGAAAACAGAAGGGATAAGACAAGGACTATCCAAATGTGTTATCCAAACCCACCTACTATATCAAGATATGGTGATAGAAACCCCAGGGGTCAGAGGCAGAGGGTGGAGGGGGGTGATTTGAAGTGGGCACTGAGGATGCTGATGTAAGAACTAGTTCAGATCTGTGCACGTGCATTCGGTGCACACGTAGTGGGTAGGTCAGCCCATTTTAATGGGCTGCACTAACTGCAAGAAACACAATGAAAGAAGTCCTCAATCTTTTTTTTTTTTTTTTTTAATTGTGCTGCACCAAGCCGTATGATGCTGCAGCAATGTGTGGTTTGGCGCACGCGAAAAAGTGCCACGGGTGTCGACATGATATTGGGACCTCTGCTGGAAGAAATGTTTACTGACCGGACCTCAGTGAATTTTAATTCAGTACTCCTGCCATAATTCGCCCAGGCCTCTCCTCCGCAGTAATCCCTTTCGACCACTAGAGGTAACCAGTCTTCCAGGTTACAAACTTACAGAGAAGGTGAGGTTGAAAAAAGTCCAACCTGTGCGTGTGCTTTTATGTTAGTATTACATTGTATATCCCTGTATGTTATGGTCATTCAAGAGCCTATCTAATAGTTTTTTGAAATTATCGATGTTCCCTGCTGAAACCACTGATCGTGGAAGAGAATGCCACATCTTAGTTTATCTTACGTAGTTTTAAGGTTAAACCGCTTTTCTTTTAATTTTAGTGAATGGCCGCATTTCTTTTTAAATTCCCTTTTTGCGGAAAAGTTTTATCCCTATTGTGGGGTCTCCAGTAAGGTATTTGTACATTGAAATCATATCCCCTCTCAAGCTAATATCCTACAGACCCTTTATTAGCTTTATTGCCTTTCTCTGGACTCTCTCCAGTTCCAGCACATCCTTCCTGAGGACTGGTGCCCAGAACTGGATGGCATATTTCAGGTGCAGCCGGACCAGAGTCTTGTAGAGTGGGAGAATTATCATTTCATCTCTGGAGTCAATCCCCTTTTTTATGCATACCATACTCTTTGCTTTGTTAGCAGCAGCTTGGCATTGCATACCATTGCTGAGCCTGTCATCTACTAGGACCCCCAGGTCCTTTTCCATCCTGGATTCCCCCAGAAGTTCTCCCCTAGTGAGTAGATTACATTCATATTTTTGGCACCCAAATGCACCATTTTACATTTTTCTACATCAAACCTCATTTTCCATGTAGTTGCCCACCCCATTAATTTGTTCAAATCTTTTTGCGAGGTTTCCACATCCTGCAGAGAAGTTATCGTCCTGCTTAGCTTAGTATCGTCCACAAATACAGAGATTGATCTGTTTATCCCATCCTCCAGGTCGTTTATGAATAAATTAAATAGGACTGGTCCCAGGACAGAACCCTGGGGGACCCCACTTCCCACACTGGCCCAATCTGAGTACTCCCCGTTTATCACTACCCTCTGAACTCACCCCTGTAGCCAGTTTTCAATCCATGTACTCACCCTATGGTCCATGCCAACGGACCTTAGTTTGTACAGTAAACGTTTATGGGGAACTGCATCGAATGCCTTTGCAAAATCCAGATTCACCACGTCTACGGGCCTTCCTTTATCTAGATCACAGCTTGCATACTATTGATGTTCGGCTAACTGGTCTATAATTCCCAGGGATGTATCTTGGCCCTTTTTGGAATATAGGAGCTACATTGGCTTTTCTCCAGTCTGCTGGTACCATTCCAGTCAGTAGACTGTTCATAAAAATTAGGAACAATGGTCTGGCAATTACTTGCCTGAGTTCCTTAAGGACCCTCGGGTGCAAGCCATCTGGTCCCGGTGACTTGTTAATGCTAAGTTTTTCAAGTCTATTTCTAATATTCTATCCTCTGTTAACCATGAGGGTGCTTCCTGTAACATGTCATGAGGATAAGCATTGCAGTTTTGGTTACTGAATCCCCCTGTTTCCCTCATGAAGACTGAGGAGAAGAATAAATGAAATACCTTCACATCTCTCCATCCTAAGTAACCAGATTCCCTTCATCATTCTTTATGGGGCCAATATGATCTGACCTCCCTTTCTTACTATTTATATACTTAAAGAATTTCTTGGGATTTTTTTTACTCTCCTCCACTATGTGCCTTTCGTGTTCTATCTTAGCCGCCCTAATTGCGCCCTTACATTTCTTGTTGCATTCTTTGTAAAGTTGGAATGCTGATGATGATCCCTCAGCCTTATATTTTTTGAAGGCCTTCTCCTTTGCTTTTATATGCATTTTTATGATGGAGTTAAGCAACCCAGGACTTTTATTAGCTCTTTTAAATTTATTTCCCATTAGGGATGCACTGGCTAATACCCTTATTTAATATGCTCTTAACCACTTGAGCCCCGGACCATTATGCTGCCTAAGGACCAGAGGTCTTTTTCCAATTTGGCACTGCGTCGCTTTAACTGCTAATTGCGCGGTCATGCAATGCTGTACCCAAACGAAATTTGTGTCCTTTTCTTCCCACAAATAGAGCTTTCTTTTGATGGTATTTGATCACCTCTGCGGTTTTTATTTTTTGCGCTATAAACGGAAAAAGACCGAAAATTTTGAAATTGCCCCTGGAAGACGCATTTTTTTGCGAAACGCAGCGTAGGGCTGAGCGGTATCATCGCGCCACCTCCCACTCTTGCTGTATATCTAACAGGACGAGCTATCTGTGGTCATCCGGCCGGTGCCACAGTCTGTTCTTCTATTTGATGATGCTGATTAGGGTTGTCCCGATACCGATACTAGTATCGGTATCGGCACCGATACCGAGCATTTGCCCAAGTACTTGTACTCGGGCAAATGCTCCCGATGCTTCCCCCGATACCTAAAAGTCAGCAGTGATCGGCATATGGGGGAGATACAAGCTTCTCCCCCAGCGGCTTTCAGCTGCTTTAGTGACACAGCGGTGATCGCTCACCGCTGACTGTCACTGCATTATCCTCCATGCCCCCTCCTTTCCTCTGTGCCTCTCCGCTGTCCCCCTCCGTTCTTCTCTCCTTTTCTGTCCCCCTCCGCTGTCCCCTCCGTTCCTCTTTCCTCCTCTGTGCCTCTCTGCTGCCCCCCTCCGTTCCTCTTTCCTCCTCTGTGCCTCTCCGCTGCCCCCCTCCGTTCCTCTTTCCTCCACTGTGCCTCTCCGCTGTCCCCTCCGTTCCCCCCTCCTTCTCTGTCCCCCTCCGTTCCGCCGTCCTCCTCCTCCTTCCTTTGTGAATAGACAGAGTCAGCTGACTCTGTCCATTCACATAACTGAAACATTGTAATCTCTTGTGATTACGATGTGTCAGTTTATGAATGGAGAGGAGCCGCTGTCTTCTCTCCATTCATTCTCAGTGCAGCTGAGGCTGCAGAGAAAGGGACCGGGGAATCTCTATCCTCTGTCTCTTTCTCTGTCTCAAGGGGGAGATATCAGAGGTCTGTTAAGACCCCTGATATCTCACCAAAGCCCCCCAACAGGGCTGATTAAAAAAAAAACAAAAACAAAAAAAACACATATTGCAATAAAGAATAAAAAAAAAATTATTGTAAAAAATAAAAATTGTAAATTAAAAAAAAAAAACAAAACAAAACACACACACACACATACACCGTTCACCCCCCCCCCCCCCCCCAAAAAAAAAAAAAAAGCACTGTTAAAAAAAAAAATTAAAAAAACACTGTCACGTGACATAAAAAAAAAGTATCGGTATTCGGTATCGGCGAGTACTTGAAAAAAAGTATCGGTACTTGTACTCGGTCCTGAAAAAGTGGTATCGGGACAACCCTAATGCTGATTGTCTTACTTATATGTGAGTGTTTACGCTTTTTTCTACAATAAATTGCCATCTGATTTTACACTATGGGAGCCCTCCCTTTCTTTTCTCCTATGATGACACCACTATGCTGAGGGCTGAGCCCCCCTCCTGTGGATCCATCCATCTCCATCCCAGCACCTGACGCCCTTTCCAGTTCCCATTCCCATCTCTGCTCCATCTCTGCTCCTGGGAAGTCCGGACTACTAGGATCTTAAAAAGCCCTTTTAGACCCTCTGTAATGGGGGGTCATGGGGTTCTGGTAAGCGGCCAGGCTCTTACTGTTGGTGGTGGTCCTGCACATTCGAGGTTCCATGCGGTTGAAGGACCCGTGATTGCTAATTCACTTTTTCTCGGGTTTCTTCTTTTTTGGACATTTTTTACCCTTTATAATAGTTTCTTCAATATATTTATTTTGTTTGGACTTTATTTTTGTGATTTGTGTGCACTGATTGCGATACATTATTGCACAGACGATTTATATTTTTTGTTATTTGTTTGCACTGATCGTGATACATTGCCACACAGACGGCTTATGCATTCACTGATACTGGTTGTATTTAGTGTTTTTGTGCAGTGAATCTGGTCACACATTCACCAATCTACACAGCGCGAGTCATCTAAATTTTTTCCTTGTTCATGTTATGTGTTTGTGTCACATTTAGACATTGCTGCTTTCTTTATCATAATTTAGACACTTTGAAGCGCAATTATTTTTTTCTTATCTTATTTTTAAACTGTTCCTTTCATATATTTTTTTTTTTTAATCATTTTTATTGTTATCTCGGGGAATGTAAATATCCCCTATGATAGCAATAGGTAGTGACAGGTACTCTTTTTTGAAAAAATTGGGGTCTATTAGACCCTAGATCTCTCCTCTGCCCTCAAAGCATCTGACCACACCAAGATCGGTGTGATAAAATGCTTCCCCAATTTCCCAATGGCGCTATTTACATCCGGCGAAATCTAAGTCATAAAATGCTCGTAGCTTCCGGTTTCTTAGGCCATAGAGATGTTTGGAGCCACTCTGGTCTCTGATCAGCTCTATGGTCAGCTGGCTGAATCACCGGCTGCTTTCTCAGGTTCCCTGTTGAGACAGGAGAGCCAGAGAAAAACACGGAAGACGGTGGGGGGGGGGGGCATTCCCTCCCACGGCTTGTAAAAGCAGTCTAGAGGCTAATTAGCTGCTAGGATTGCTTTTACATGAAAGCCGACCGCTGGCTGAAAAGAATGATACCAAGATGATACCTAAACCTGCAAGCATCATTCTGGTATAACCACTCAAAGTCGTGAATGGCGTACCTGAAGACAAAAAAATGGTTAACAATAAAGCACAGTAAACGGTAAAGTATAAAAAATTGCATACCTGAAAAGCAAACATGATAAAACATAATAACAATAAAACATTGCAGAATAGAGTACAGTAAAAAAGAGCAGAACAATAGAGAGAGAGAATAGAGAGAGAGAGAACAATAAAACGACAACTATTTTTTTTTATTTTATATATTTTTTTTTTTTACACTTTTTTTGTAACTAACTTTTATAACTGCAACCAGTTCCAGGTTCGGGTCTCTCAAAATGCGATGGCATCTTGGGAGACCCTGTGAAAGTGTGCCTAGTCTGTGCAATGCTGTACCCTACGCTAATACTCAACTAGTGAATGGTAGCGTTCAAAACATTCACCAATGCAAAGACCAGGATTGTCAGGACAGGAGGGACAATAATAGCGGGTGTCACGCCTATATCTGCGCTTGCTGCAGACACAACATATTTTTTGGGGGGGTTCGTTGGGTAGGGGTACTCGGGAGGACATAAAGAAAATGCCTCTCATGCAGCCGACTGCACTTGGTTGGGGATGTGAATGGGGGAAGTACGGGTGCTGCAGAAGTGGTGGGTTCCCAATTAGGATTGGCGAATGCAGCAGGAAGGGCACTATGGGCACGACGGGCCTGTGTTTGTCTTCTTGGTGGCAGCGGGACACTACTTGTGCTTGCCACCTCACCAGCTTGAACTGCACTTATGGGACTCGCCACATCACCAAGTGTTACTGCAGTGCTGGTTTGACTACGACCGGGGTGTACTAGGCCGCTGGTGCTTGCCAGTTCACCAAAACGCTACAAAAAAAAACTGTTAGCGATTGCAGGGATCAGGCCTGACTCTGCGAACGCTGCAGTTATGCGTTTAGTGTTTTGTAAGTGACAGTGATCGATCGATACTGCACTTGGGTGGGCTGGGCTGGGCCGGGCGGAGGGGCAAAACGCAGGTGCTAGCAGGTATCTGGGCTGATCCCACTAACACTGTGTTTTTGGGAACCCTAAACTGCTGGGGACGCTAGTATAGATCTGATCGGATCAGATATTGATCCGTTCAGATACTATACCACTAAGGGAGGTGTACACTGCGTGCGTGGGTGTTAGCGGTACTGGCGCTAACCTGACGCTGCTTGGGGCTGGTGCTT
Source organism: Aquarana catesbeiana (assembly GCF_042186555.1). NCBI lineage: Eukaryota > Metazoa > Chordata > Amphibia > Anura > Ranidae > Aquarana > Aquarana catesbeiana. The sequence continues at coordinate 44,601,486 of NC_133327.1, read as the reverse complement.
GCCAGTTCACCAAAATGCTACCAAAAAAACTGTTAGCGATCGCAGGAATCAGGCCTGACTCTGCGAACGCTGCAGTTATGCATTTAGTGTTTTGTAAGTGTCAGTGATCGATCGATACTGCACTTGGGTGGGCTGGGCTGGGCCGGGCAGAGGGGCAAAACGCAGGTGCTAGCAGGTATCTGGGCTGATCCCGCTAACACTGCGTTTTTGGGAACCCTAAACTGCTGGGGACGCTAGTATAGATCTGATCGGATCAGATATTGATCCATTCAGATACTATACCACTAAGGGAGTTGTACGGTGCATGCGTGGGTGTTAGCGGTACTGGCGCTAACCTGACGCTGCCTGGGGCTGGTGCTTGCCAGTTCACCAAAATGCTACCAAAAAAACTGTTAGCGATCGCAGGGATCAGGCCTGACTCTGCGAATGCTGTAGTTATGCGTTTAGTGTTTTGTAAGTGACAGTGATCGATCGATACTGCACTTGGGTGGGCTGGGCCGGGCGGAGGGGCAAAACACAGGTGCTAGCAGGTATCTGGGCTGATCCCGCTAACACTGCGTTTTTGGGAACCTAAATATTTACGTCCCTAACTAGCGTCACCAGCGACACTAATACAGCGATCAGAAAAATGATCGCTTAGTGACACTGGTGACAGGGGGTGATCAAGGGGTTAAAACTTTATTAGGGGGGGTTAGGGGGGTACCCTAGACCTAAAGGGGGCTAACCCTAACTGTCCCAACACTGTAACTGTCACAAACTGACACCAATGCAGTAATCAGAAAAAAAAAAAAAAACTGCTTGGTGTCAGTTTGTGACGGGGGGGGGTGATTGGGGGGGATCGGGGGGCGATCGGGGGGGGGGGGGATCGGGGTGTTTTGTGTGCCTGGCATGTTCTACTGTGTGTGTTTGTGTTTTACACTCACATAGATGTCTTCTTTCCTCGGCGCCGAAACGGAAAATACAGAGCCGAGGAGAGATGACATCACTTCCTTTGCTGCTGTTTAGCATACAGCAGCAAAGGAAGATTCTCATTGGCCGGCGGCGATCGCGAGGGGGGGGCCACGAACGGATGGCCTCCCCCTCACCTCCGATCGCCGGGGGACAAAACAGGACCGCCTCGGGCACCGGGGGGGGGGGGGGGGTCCGATCGGACCCCCCACCCGCGGGAGGCAAATCACGTATATGTACGTGATTTTGCCTGCCCGTGCCGCCTTGCCGACGTACATCGGCGTGAGGCGGTCCTTAAGTGGTTAAAGCATACCCATTTTTCCTCTGTGTTCTTTGTTCCTAAGATTATATCCCATTTAGTATCTTCTAGCAAGGATCATAGTTTAGGGAAGTTGGCTCTTTTGAAATTCAGTGTCTTTGTATTCCTCTTATGTTTCTGATTTGTGTGATTTATACTGAAACTAATTGACCTGTGATTGCGGTTTCCTAAATTGCCCCGTATTTCCACATCAGTGATCAGGTCTGTATTGTTGGTAATCAGTAGGTCTAGTAACGCTTTGTTTCTTGTTGGTGCTTTTACCATCTGACCCATGAAATTGTCCTGCAAGACATTTATGAAATGGCGAGCTTTAGATGAATGTGCGGTCCTTCCGCCCAGTCTATGTCTGGATAATTAAAATCCCCATTATAATGACACTTCCCATCCTTGCTGCTAATCCAAATTGTGATAGGAGGTTCGCCTCCCCCCACCTCCCTCTGGTTAGGGGGCCTATAGCATGCCCAGTATTACTTTCCCCTTAAGTTTCCTCCTTTTGTAGCTCTACCGATAAAGATTCCACCACCTCCTTTGCTCAATTAGTAATGTTGTCTCGCATTCACTTGTACGTCATTTTTGATATGCAGGCATTCCCCTCCCCCTTTTTTACCCTCTCCATCCCTGCAATATAGGGAATACCCTTAAATGGTTGCCAGCCAATCATGAGAGCTGTTGAACCAAGTCTCTGAAATTCCTTCAAAATCCTCCTCGTACAACAGTAGCTCAAGTTCTCCCATCTTGTCCGCCAGACTCCTGGCATTGGTGAACATGCCACGTAGTTTAGACCGGACGCATACTATTTACTTATTGGGTGGTCTGAGGGTGCAAATAGGACTTGTTACTATACTTACCTTGGGTTTAGGTGCTTTAGTCACCCTACCACTAATGCTCCGAATACTACCCTCTGGAATTTGTTCCACGCTATCTCCATCTCTGGACCCTCCCCCCCCCCGTCACCTAGTTTAAAAGCCCCTATACCTTATCAGCCATCTTCACTCACCAGCCGATCTGCACCTTCCCCATTTAGGTGCAGTCCGTCCCTTCTATAGAGCTGGTAATCGACTAAGTCGGCCAGTTCTCCAGGAACCCAAACCCCTTGTTTCTACACCAGCTCCTCAGCCACTGGTTTATTTTCTTATTCTCCCTCTGCCTTTCTGGTGTGGCTCGAGGTACAGGTAGTATTTATGAGACTACCTTGGAGGTCTTTTTCCTAAATTTTATCTCCAAAGTCCCTAAAATTGTTTTTTTAGGACACTTCATCTGCCTCTGACTTTCTCATTGGTGCCAACGTGCACCATGACAGCCGGGTCTTCCCCAGCCCCTCCCAGTAATCTGCCCACCAGATCCGTGATGTGCCAAACCCGAGCGCCCAGTAGGCAGCTGCGTGTTGAGTTATTTTGAGGGGACAGCAAATTTAAACTGTTATACAAGCTGTACACTCACTACTTTACATTGTAGCAAAGTGTCATATCAGTGTTGTCACATGAAAAGATAGAATAAAATAATTACAAAAATGTGAGGGGTGTACTCACTGTTGTGAGATACTGTATGTAATGACATGTGTTTGCTATTTAAAATAGTACTACAATGAGCCCATGCTGTCAGGATGCTGCACCCCCAGGTGACAGGTTCATGATTACCTAGAGAGGAAGTGGGTTTGAATAAAGCTGGCTGTCATTCAACCAGTGAGTACGCGAGTACTGTGAGTACCTGTGTATTGTTGGGTATTAGTGTCAGGAAGCTAGTTGTTAGTTAATTTGGACAGGGTATAATCCCCAATCCCCATTAAATTAGTGGGTACGATGCCCGGCGGGTGTGGAGATGGGACTCGGTGTACATCTTGCGGCATGTATGCGTTTCTTGATCATCCGATCGAGGGCAAATACTGCTGTGTAAAATGTAAGCACATTGTTTTCCTGGAAGCCCAGGTTCTGAATCTGGGGAAGCAACTGTCAGCACTGAAGAAATGACACTTTGCTACAATGTAAAGTAGTGAGTGTACAGCTTGTATAACAGTGTAAATTTGCTGTCCCCTCAAAATAACTCAACACACAGCCATTAATGTCTAAACCGCTGGTAACAGAGTACACCCCTAATAGCCTGTCCTAACACAACGATAGCATGTTTAACACACCCGCAGGTGACCAGCCTGGTGTGAACGGGCCTCTAAGAGCTTTAAAATTCATAAGCCACCGGATAGTCTATCCGCTGAAGTGAACTGAGGTTGTGGTATGCTGGGGGAGGGGGTGCTAATAAGGATAAGTACATTAATCTTTTAAGGATCAATGTAAGTGGGTGTTGGATTCAGCAGTAATTCATGTGTAGCGCGCTTTCAGGTCAAAAAGACTTGGATGAGAGGTGTTAGGGAAGCATTTCCAATGCACTTGCCTGCAGCTCCAATCACTTGTACAGAGGGATAAAAGCAGGTGAAATATTGCATATACTGCCTTTGGAAAGACACAACAGATTGTATGACAACACCAACACTATGAAGAATATCTTATATAATGGTGTGTAGATGTGGTGGGCAGCAGAATAAAGCATTGCACAGAATACCATGCTCGGAGCCTAACCCACCTCTCCCTAAAGGCACAGTAACCTGCAGGGACCAGACCCAATTGCATAGGAAGCCTGTACTGACAGAACAGGAGGGCTTTTATTGTTGACCTAACCACTTCAGCCTCAAAGGTTTTACCCCCTTCCTAACCAGGCCATTTTTTGCAATTCGGCACTCGGTTACTTTAACTAACGATTGCGCAGCTGTGCGACACTGTACCCCAAAAAAATTGATGACCTTTTTTTCCCCACAAAGAGAGCTTTCTTTTGGTGGTATTTGATCACCTCTGCGGTAAAAAAAAAAAAAAAACGACAATTTTGAAAAGAAAAACAATATTTTTTTACTTTCTGCTATAAAACATATCCAATAAAAAAAAAAAAAAAGTAAAAATCTCATTTCATCACCAATTTAGGCCAATATGTATTCTGCTACATATTTTTAGTAAAAAAAAAAAAAAAATTTAAAAACCCAATAAGCGTCTATTGATTATAGACGCTATAACTTTTGCGCAAACCAAACTATTCGATGTTTTTTATGGCCTTTTTTTTGCTAGTAATGGCGGCGATTTTTAGCGGGACTGCAACATTGCGGCGGACAAATCAGACACCTGCCACTTTTGACACTTTTTTGGGAAAAAGTGATCAGTGCTAAAAATATGCACTGTTACTGTACTAATGAAACTGCCAGGGAAGGGGTTAACATCAGGGGTGATCAAAGGGTGTCCCTAGGGCAGTGATGGCAAACCTCGGCACCCCAGATGTTTTGGAACTACAATTCCCATGATGCTCAATTACACTGCAGAGTGCATGAGCATCATGGGGAATGTAGTTCCAAAATATCTGGGGTGCCAAGGTTCGCCATCACTGCCCTAGGGGGTGCTTGCCAACTTTGTGGGGGATGGTCTGACTGATGAAGACAGATCGATGCTTAGCAGGAACACAAGATATCCATCTTCTCCCCTGTCAGAATGTCGATCTGCCTTGTTTACATAGGCAGATCTTGGTTCTGCTCCTCTGGGGACGAACCTGACGATTGGCTCCCCCTCTGTCCAATCAGTGCACATGCGTGCCTCCAGTGTCTATTGCACAAAATGACATACAGGTACAGGGACTTGCAATAGAGCCGACCTGCTGCAGTGCATCTCCGCAGTAGGTGGTTGGGAAGTACTAGCATATTTCCACTTTTGCAGTCAAATTTGAAACCGAAACAGAAAATGACCTTTTTTTGACAAATATATATATATATATATATCCCCATCTAACAACTGCATTATTTTCTCCATTAGCTCATCCCCCACAGCTATTACCCTTTTGTATAACTTGACCCTCCCTCCTAGATTGTAAGCTCTAACGAGCAGGGCCCTCTGATTCCTCCTGTATTGAATTGTATTGTACTTGTACTGTCTGCCCTAATGTTGTAAAGCGCTGCGTAAACTGTCGGCGCTATATAAATCCTGTATAATAATAATAATAATAATATATATAAATAATATTGTATTATATTCAAGTTTTTAATGAATATCATGAATGTAAATGAATATGAAATTTATTGTCGGCCATTATTGGCACCTTTAGAGCAAGAAAAGCTCAAGAAAATACATCTCTTTCAATTCTATGTATGCCTTCACACTGGTCCATTGCGCTTCCGTTGTGTTAAAAATCTTGCTTGCTGCATTTTTGTTCAGTTAAAAAAAAAAAAACAAACACCCTCCTCGTTGAAATGCATTGAAAACACAGCAAGAACACACCCATGTAAAGTTTTTGATGCGGTTTTTGAGTCACATGACCTATGAAAAACACATGGTGAAATCGTGGCAAAATCGCGTGCATTTTGGGCGCCATTATTTGCACCTTTTTCTCTTACGGCCACCAAAATTTTCATGCATCTCTGCTCTGTACAAAGCAGGGATGAGAAACTTTGAGATCTATAAGTAAAAGCAACACACTTTACACAATCCACAGAGCTAGTCACACATTTAACCCCTGTTCTACAAGATGTACACTCACTACTTTACATTGTAGCAAAGTGTCATTTCTTCTGTGTTGTCACATGAAAAGATATAATAACAAATTTACAAAAAATGTGAGGGATGTACTCACTTTTGTGAGATACTGTGTGTAATATATATATATATATATATATATATATATAAAAATGAAGATCTTATCTAATTTTACAGTAGACAGTATAAAAAAAAAAAAAAAAAAAAAAAAAATACAAAAGAAGACAATTTAGTAAAAAAAAAAAAAAAAAAAATAGGTAACGTGATCAGACATGAGCACACTCATTTAATTAAAAAAAAAAAAAAAAAAAAGGCAGTGACAACATAAATGATTTGAACTGACATTTTATTTAATAAAAATTAAAATGCATTGTATAACAATGTCACAATACGGATCATTCCCAACACTCCCAACTGTGCAGACAAAATGTGTGTAGAGAGGTGGCGACAGAGCCGCCTATCAAACCAGTCCTATCATTCTCTGTCCACAGGAGACATTACTAAAAAGGCAAGAAGCATTCAAAACAACCAATCGGCAATCATCTCATTCACAACTCTTTAAACTATTTAAAAGATCCAAGTCTGATTGGTTGCTATGAGATACCAGGCTTTTTCACTTATCTTTTAATTGCCTTATTAAAGAATTCCTTTATCCAGTATGGGATGATGGTTTAATCAATGGAGCATCGGGAATGGAGATTTTCTAAATCATCTATTAACATCCTCCATTTGGTGTCACTGAAGGTTTTTTTTATTTTTATTACAAAGAGAAATGCAGAAAACAAGAACTAATTACATATCCTAACCTCCTTGCCAATGGCATCAAACACAACGATGGGGTTTAGAGGGCTCTTGCCCACAAATCTGTAGTGGACACCAAACCTTGGTTGCATTTTGAAGGCCAATTCAATCCAACCCAATTTCAGTTTTTTGTGGACACTGATGGCCTGAATCAATCCGCTGCTTCTTATATCTTATAGCGACTCCAGTGGTGACATTTCCCTGCAGTAGTCTGCCTCCTCTCACAGGGCCATATCAGAGGGTGTCACTCTTTTGCTGGTCCCCAACAGCCATGGTAGCTGATGTGGAACTGAAAACTCCCATGGGGATCGTTCTTCACTAAAGTCCCGAGAAGAAAAAGAAGCCAGGGAGTAAATCACTCAACTGGACAGCAATGTTAGTCTTGATTGGGATTGACCATTCATTTTAATATGCTTCTTCATCTTAAAATGTACTGACCCAATATTAGTCTTGCTTGGGGTTGACCTTTAAATCTTGGCCTAAAAGTACTAACCCCACATTACAACCTGTAACAGTTATAAGGTCCTCTCACCAACAACAGCCAAACTGAGAAGAAAAAAAACTGATGGGAACTGAAGGAGCATCAGAAATACCACCTATGGATATAAAGTACCAAACATACTCATATTGAAGATACATCACCACCCTGTCACTGTGATATAGAGGTAGGCACCTCTAAGCTGGTTTAGTATTCATCTCATACATGGATGTATACCCAAAGACCTGTAGAGACCTGGAGGTGCCTGCTATTACATCCAAGTGATAGGGTAGCCATTTCTTTTTTCAGTACAGGTACACTGTAACTGGCAGGAGAACAGGGGTGGAGCGTTCTGTACAAACTGTGCTGACCATCATTTCATCTGGGCCTTTCTTGGGCCTGTACATGCTCATCTCTCCTCAAAGTGTCTTGTGTATCTATAGGGAGATCTCCAATACCTCATGAGTCAAAAGTATAGTAGTACCTGTAAATGCTTCACACTCTACAAGATGTTTTGCCCACCTATGGGGAGATTTCAGACACCCCATGAGCCAAAGTTAACGTAGCAGACCTATATATGCCTTTCTCGCCACAAGATGCCTTGCTGATCCATGAAGAAATCTCAGACACCTTATGAGCTAAAGGTAAAGCAATGAAATACCTCTACATGCCTCTTTCTCCACAAGATGGCTCTCCATGGGGATATCTTATATGCTTAATAGCCCTCTACATGCTTCTTTCTCCACAAGATGCTTTGTCAATCTATGAGTAGATCTCATGAGCCAAAGGTAAAGCAGTGAACCTGTAAAATATTTTGCTCTTCACAAAATCCCTTGGGGGGGGGGACCTCAACACACACTTTGAGCTAAAAGTTAAGCAGTGGAATACCTCTTGGATTATCAATACTCTATGAACTTGAGGCAAAGTAACTGGTACCTCCTGGAAAGGTATTGAACATACAGAAAGTATGTGGATAAATGAGGTGGCACTGAGCCAGTCCAACAACCCCCAAATAGTTGGCCAATGAAAACGTCTGAAGCGTTGTCCCTATAAAGTGCACTACATTTAGTAAAATAAGCCTTGAAAGACCTACACACAATGCAGGGGTCCTGTACTTTGTCCAAGCATAGCTGTATTTCAAGATGTCACCCTACTAACCTAAGAGCTACTTGTCGCCAATACTCTAGTGGTGGTAACACCATAAGCCAAGACGTGACAGGCCAGCTTTTCCTAGTCCCGCTCCTAATGTAATCTTCCTACAAGGCGGAAAGTTAAGTCGCACCATGCAGAACCAGGTGACCTCAGCAGGAGGATCCACCCAGAAGCACATGTAGCATCCAAGAACCGAACTGGATTGGAATTACACGAAACTGAGAACATAACCTAAACTGGATGGACCTTCAGTTTAGATTCTTATATTTCATTGGTAGGTCACTAATTGAGTTCATTCGTTGCCTGTAGTTGTAACAAGTGAGATAAGAGCAAGGGAGCTGCCATTGCTAATTTATGTAGGTTCTGGAGCCATCAACCTCGCCCTGTCTCTACTGGCTGCATTCTTGTCCCAGGTAACCAATCACTAGGTAGCAAAGCAAGTAATAGAATGAAGGTCCTGAGAGTCGCACCTTTAAATATCAAGTGAGCATTATGGCTCCCATTGTCCTTTAATTAGCAACAACCAACAGGAAGTACTTCTGCTCCTAAAATATAACCTTTTATAGAAGTTTACTGCCAGCCTCTATGAGAAGAAGACTTTCCTCATTTCAAATACTTATATTCTCCATTATTCAGGTATAGCGCACATTGATCAAAAAGTTGGGAAAAGTTCCCCCAGACTACAATCTTATCCCCTCAGTGAAATTCCACCAAAACAAAAATGAAAAAGAAAAGAAAACGCATTTCATAAAAGTTCAGAGAAAGTACAGAAAAACAATTTAAAATGTGAACTTTTACAATAACTGTAGATGCCCTTACTTTTTATACTGGGCAGTGTGCATGACAATATAGATTTATTATCATGGAATTTGAAGGCATCCTTTAATATAAAAGGCTCAATTTGTATCATTGTGATTTCCAACCAATAGGATCACTTGAGACCGTTGACCTCACAGTCTAAAATATTTTGTTTTTCTACTTATTGACAGCCTACAGCACTGCCATATTTTCATCAGCTATTAAACTGCGACTGAACACCCTGCTGGGACTTCCACCAGGGCTGCACAGATACAGGCTGGCCAAGCTAAGCTTAGGAGATTAGTCCTACTTAAAAGTTGTCTGTGAAGGGATCCATATTGGTGCTGCCCAATGTTAACGTCTCTTTTCACTTTATAGTTCTGTGTACCACCATGTCACGATTTGTGACTAACATTACCTGGAAGGTCCTTTTCTGATAGTGGAAATGCACCTCCTGCCCTTCCCTCCTGTACTGGTCTTGCTGTATGATGGACATAGCCCTCATCTCAAGTGTCCCTGCACAGACTTGTATTGTGATGAAGAGAGGGGAGGTGTCTGACCAGGTCTTTTAGCTTACAGAGAGCACTGGGCAGTGTGGTCAGAATCTGGTGCCTATTGGACTACACAGTCATATTTAGACACCTTGCACAAATGTTTGGAGGTGAATACAAGACTATGAAACCTGTTTGACTAGTCAATTCTGTGACTTCATGTGAGCTTTTTAGAGTGCAAAGCAAAATGCTGTTATCCATGACCCCAACTTTACTGCTTGCTGAGTGAAAGGCCACGCAGAAGTCTAGACATTGAATTTGCGGCTTCCCACCCCCATACTTTTTATGGGCACATACCTCTCTAAGTAGTAAAGAAAGGAGAAGGATGACAGCCCAACATCATTATCTATTATACTTCTATCTTAATACGTTGCCTTTATAATTATTATATTTTAGACTTTTCCCTTTGTTCTGACGTACTTAAGCCTGTCTATACTCAGACTTGTGGGGTCTTGAATGCTGTCAGCCATAACAATTTAGAACATGAAAGCCCAATCAGAAAACCAGATGTGATAATAAGAGTTCACCTCATTGGTTATATTACAGTCTACTTATTCTCCAGCCACCAGCCATGTTGAGATAGCTTAGATACCGGTCCACAGTGCTCCTTTCAGTACCATCCAGACCTGAACTATAGTCCAATCACTAATACTTTTATAAGAATAATCTGATAAAGCTATGAGTCGTGGAATAAATCCAGTTTCAGTGTCTCCCTTGGGATTAAAACGTCATGGAGATGAGAAGCCAGTTCGAGTCAAGCGAGGCTTGATAAATGTGCTTTGAGTGCAAGGATCTCAGCTGAATAGGTGTCCTCAGAAGGGCTCCAGCCCCATAATCCTCCGAGATGCAGAAGAGATTACTACCATGGAGAACTGAGCGGAGATAGGTACATTATAAGCAAAATTGTCCCGGGTCACTGGCCCGTATGGACCTCCTCTGAGGCCTGCACAGTGCTCAGGTACTGCCAACTGAGGGCCGCCAGTAACATGGCGCAGGACAGATATATGGGGGAAAAGCTGTGCCGGGACACCAGAGAGCCACTGGGTAAACTCAACTTCCTGACAGTAGCCACAATGTTTTGTGTCCGTCCAGAAGATGGGTCTGTCATTGGAATCTTCTGATAGATCTAAAAAGGAGGAAAAAAATATATAAATAACCCATTAAACCAGGAATAATAATGACTAATCACCAATCAAAAACATGTGAAATTAAGCGATGATATGTAAAAATAAACTCCAGGCTGCACACAGTATACTGTATGTTGACTGTTTTACCTGCCAAAAATATTTGTTTAGCCAGTCCTATGATCCAGATACCACTACTACACTGCATAGCAAAGTCTGGAACCTCCACAACAGTCAAAAAGTAAAGCTTGCTGAAGGTCATATCCCCAGCTTGCGGGTTGTAAAATGAAGGAGCAGCATACTGATGAGACATCAATCTTCTATCGCCTCCTGTCAGCGAGCTTCCATTGTTAGACTAACAAAACTGCAACACTGTTTGACTGGCTACTAGTGTTGGCACCCTCTCTGCTATGCATGTTGTACAGGCAATTACAGAAGAATGACAAAGACAAATGCAGATGCACCACTGCTTTAGCTGTTGTTTTTTTATTTATATCTACCTGATGTTAAAGTGGTTTAAAGGGCTCAATGTTTTTTACCTTCATGCATAATATGCATGAAGGTAAAAAAAAAAACCCTTCTGCGTGCAGCTCCCCCCCCCCCCCCCCCCCCAGCTGTCCTTATACTTACCTGAGCCCCATCTCGATCCAGCGGTGTGCACGAGAGCAATGGCTCCCCCAGGTCTTTCTCTCTCCTCATTGCCTCACATAGCAGCGTGAGCCATTGGCTCCTGCTGCTGTCAATCACAGTCAGTAAGCCAATGAGGAGAGAGCGAGGGCAGGGTCGAGCCGCGCTCCATGTGTGAGTGCCACTCGGGAGCGAGCCTGCTTAAGTGCCCCCATAGCAAGAGGCTTGCTATGGGGGCACTCGGCAGGGAGTGGGGGGGGGGGGGTGATGAGCCAGGACCGCCAGTGGGGGACCCAAAAAGAAGAAGAGGAATGGGGCTGCTCTGTGCAAAACCATTACACACAGCAGGTAAGGATAAATTTCTTTCTTTTTAAAGAAATAATAAACATCTTTCATTTAGAATCACTTTAAGCTCTAAAGCAGGGATATGCAATTAGCGGACCTCCAGCCACAAGCATGACACCCAGAGGCAGAGGCATGATGGGACTTGTAGTTTAGCAACAGCTGAAGGACCGCTAATTGCATATCCCTGCTCTAAAGCATTACATTGCAAGCACCAAAACATGGTGCAATGCACAGGAATGGAAGAGTGTGAATCCAGCCTAAACCTTCAGCTGACATCTTGAGGGTTCCAACTGTAAAGCTGGTTCCCAGCTCCACCTACATGCTACAACCATTTTAAGGGGGTCCTGCACCTGCTGGCCTGCCACCATCCCACCAGTAGCCAGGGAAGACCGTGCTTTGCTTTATACTGCAATGTTTTGTACCAAACCCACTTTTATTAATTTTATACAGGACATGATGTGCAGACAGGGTGGAAGATAAAATATCCGTACCTCCTCCACGTACTGATACATGATGGCCCTTACAGCCTGGATGTTTGTAGCATCCATCATCAGAGTCACAGCCTGGCCCTTCCGGATCTTCACCACTCCTTTAAACACCTGCTGGTTGTTATAACAGGCGGCCAGTGTGGAGATAGCCATCACCTACACACACAAAAACTATTGTTAGAACACTCACAGCTATACACAGGCAATCCCAATTAGAGAATAAATAAAATACAGCAGCTTCTTAACACACAATGGAAAGAACTAAACAAGTAACAGGCCTCATTCATGCAGGTTTAAAAGGATCACATTTTATGTGTTTTTTTTTTTTTTTTTTTACACTTTTTTGTTCATCTTTCCAGTGCAGTGTGGGAGGATGAATCTTATTTGCTGTGTTCTAAAGAAGACTGTTCCTTTAGACACTTTTTTGCAAGGGGCTGTTTACTTAGAAATAGTAGCTTTACCAGGCTAACCATAACTGTGTTTCTGAAAAATTAGATTTCTTTATCGTACATCAAGGGACACAAAGCCACTGTATAATTCTGATTGTTTTGTAACTGTACTGTCTGCCCTCATGTTGTAAATCGCTGCGCACACTGTTGGCGCTATAAAAGAATCCTGTATAATAATAATAATCATAATTATAATATTAATAATAAACAATAATTCCTTACTTATAGGGGTTATGCACCACCTACAGGTGATTGGATACTGGCAAAAAAACAGAGGAAGTCCTAATCTATATAACTTCATATATACTTCCCGTACTTCCATACAGGGAATACCCCAATTTTTTCACCAGTGTCTGAAGGTGATGCAAGTCTCTGCACAATGTTACCAGGTTTCTCAATAGCTCCAGCAGGTATCAGGAGATTGGTGCTATCCGGATCCATTCCTACAGCTAAAAAAAATTAAGGAGAATGGTACTCGGACCCCGCACTGGAAGAAGAATGGACAAGATGTGGAGATTTGCTGTAATGCAACTGGTCAGCACTGGAACCTACATGTACAGAACCCTGTGCAGTAATAACTGACAAGGAAATTCCATCAGGGTGCTATACAGGTCCAGGGCAGTGGACCTCACAAAGAAGGGTTGAGTCCCTCAAGGTCCTGTAAGACATTGCCCGCTGTGAAGGGTGAAGGTTGGACCCCACTCTTTTGTAAAAGGGGTGCTGCAGCTGGATTGGTGACTGCCTTGGTAGCCCTACTACTTACCCTGTGTGGTCAGGTACCCCTTTAGGTTATGCGCCCCCCTTCTCCCCCAATCCTCAGAGAATAGCAGTCCTAAGTGTGAGCCTAGTATCTAAACCTTTAGTTTACACACACATGACGTATCCCGACTCTGCAGGCTCCATGCATTTAAAAAAAAAAAAAAAAAATCAGTAAAAGTGTCTTTAAAAAAAAAAAAAAAAAATACAAGAAAAAAAAACCAAAAAACCAAAAACAAAAAAAAAACCACACACACGTGGACCAAGATTTAAAATGCAAAAAGTTTGCTATGGTATAGGGAACATCTAGAAAGAGTAATTTTGCCTAAGCAGCTCCCTGATAATTTTGCATTTTTTCTGAAAAATAACAGGACACTTCCTATGCCTAAGTCAGCCTTACTCAACCAGGGTTCCCCCAGCGGTTGCTACAGGTCCCTTGAGCAGTGAAGGATTGATCTCTTGCCCAATGGCACCAGCACTACTCAGAACGAAACAAACCAAAACGGGACTAGTGGAGATTCCCCTTCTCAAGCAACTAACCATTGACACCCAAATGATCAGGTTCACTGTCTGTTTCACTTACCACCAATGGAAAAAAGTATTTTTCCCACTGTCTCCCAATGTATGGGGGCCTTATACGGACCACCAATTGGATGGGATGTTTTTTCATTGTAACAGGCATTTTTCTCACCCACCACTAGTGAAATAGGGCCTTCCTTCCATTTACCACCAGTGAGGTAGGGTATTCTCTCCACTGACCACCAGTGCAAGGAAGCCTTTCTCTCACTGACCACCAATGTGGTATGGCTAATATACAATGAGCTCTGGATATAATCATGTCCCTGAGAACAGAATATTATTTTAAGCCTTCTTCCATGGTATAAAGTTTGAGAAAGGCTGACCCAGGCAATCCTGTTCAGTAGTTTAACACTTGTAGTTCCCAGTGTGAGATCTAAGGCACTACTGCCTCTGATTGCTAGTCTCAGGAGATTTGGTGATTTCATTGTTCTCCTTGCTGGAGGCTGTGACATAAGTAAGCAAAGCACTGCCTCTACCAAGATGGCTGCCACACAGAGACAGAGTGCAGAACAAGCCATGGTAAAGCCAGCCAGCTGGATCGAAATTTGGCCTGTTTATCAGGGACCGGAAGGGATTTGGATCCATCTATGGGCAGGCTGACTGTACCCAAGTTGATTCAATCGATCCACTTGGGTACAACCAGCCTGTTGGATTTTTTACCTGAGATAACTGCTGGTGGCTACAGCACCAGCAGAACACAATAGCGCTGCGGGAGGCACAATAGAGCTGCAGGACAGAATCAATTGATTTGCTTTCCTTCCACTTTTGGTGGAAGGAAAGAAAATCGATTCATCTATGGGCTGCTTAAGACAGTAACGTGGAGAGATCAGCTGCAGGGAGACCACATGCAATACTGGTAACCAGTTCTTTGGCCTCTGCCTGCTTTTTTTTTTTTGACAAAACAGTTAGAATTTATTTCCCATTTAAAAATAAAGCTAACCAAAACCAGTACGGTTTTCCTTTAATATAAAACAATACAATATGATCTTAAAGCATCACCAAAAATACATTGCACTTTACCTTTACATCTACCATTCACTGTCAGATTGGCTTACTCACCTGAGGGATTGCGCAGAAGTTGAACACACTTTGGTTTTGCAGTCTGGACAGGTACAGCAAAACGTCGGGCACATGTTGAAGAGCATTGGTGATGAGCTCATTCAGACACTGTACGGCTGGCACAATATTTTCCGGCTTGGCAAGGTCCGACAGCTTCTTCCCATATTTACTCCACACCTGGTATAGGCAGAATGACAGATATGAAATACTGGCTACTGGAAGACCTTCTGCCTACTGTGCTGAGAGCATGCTTATTGTCCGCTCCCAAAGATTAAGAACCCAGAAGACATCAATGGCCAGTGAGGGATCTCTGGGGCACCCCAGCGCTGGAGTGAGGGCTAGTTTAGTTTTGCTTGAATCGGTCTCATTAAATAATCCCTCCCCTCCCACAATGGGTATTTCAGATAGGAGAGGAGCTGGCTGTACTTGCCTCTTTCGGCCAGAACTCTCGGCCTTCCAACTGATCCTCCAGGTAATCACGAATGATGTTAGTCTTCTGCAGGAACAGGCCCATGGAGTTGGAGAGTCTTGTGTCATCTCCTACAATGGGGTCCTCCAGCTCAGAAGCAGAGAACAGACGGGACAGACCAATCCCCACCAAACCGGCTACATAGTGACAGTACTGTGAGGGAGGAAAAAAAAACACCTTAAAATCTGCAACCGTTGTCAGTGAAGTATAAAATATAACCTTGGATCTGCAGATCAAATACCTGGAGGTGATTTACATGGCTGCCTGGTGTAAGAGGTTTTTTATGGCATAGACAGGAACTCCAGTCTTGCACAGTTATACAGGCTTCTTTGCTGTACTTAAATAGCTTTCTCGGATTTCACTGCACACTGTGAGCATCTCACATTGTGACTTTCTTCAGGTTTTCATGTACAAAGAGCCTACCTTATTTCCTGGCTGGAAGACATCCAGCATTATTTAGCTCTTTTTTCCCCTAACCTTGCTGTCCCTGGCTCACACCTTTCAGTCACTGAATTTCAGTTCTTTCAATCACAGATGCTCAGTCTGTGAAGTGCAGTTTCATTGGGGTTAACACTTTACATTTTCTGACCAAAAATGAATTTAAAGGGAGTATAATGGGGGAAATGAGAGAAGAGGACGTTTGGAAATAATCTTGAGAAAGTGTGAGCCAACAGTTGACTTCCCCTGTCTCCTTATCCCTCTACATAAAACACAATAGGAAATATTATCCATTCAAACCTCGGAGCGAAATCCTTTTCTTTTTTTGAGTTGCTATATAAAAAATCAAAATGTATTTAAAGAATGATTTTCTAATAAAATGTGATTATTTAAAGGTTGCAGCAATTTGAGACAATGAACTCTAAACACAGTACAGTAGTTTACAAGGCTGTAAAGGGACTTGTGACTTTCCTGATCTGGATACTTGTTCTGTGAGAATAACTTTCAAAGTACTGAAGCCAGAGGATAAGTATTAAAGTCAAACAACTAGCATTTTGATTAGCAATGGCAACCGGTCCATCGCAGCAGTGCTGATCCCGAAAAAAAGAAGCATCAGGCTGATCTCATATATAGTGATGGAAAAGATGGGGTGTAGTGTAGGCAGATCTTCTATATAGTGATGGAGAAGATGGGGTGTAGTGCAGGCAGATCTCGTATATAGTGATGGAAAAGATGGTGTGCAGTGCAAGTGTAGGCTGATCTCATATAGTGATGGATCATATATAGTGATGGAGAAGACGGGGTGTAGTGCAGGCAGATCTTGTATATAGTGATGGAGAAGATGGGGTGCAGTGCAGGTGTAGGCTGATCTCATATAGTGATGGATCATATATAGTGATGGAGAAGACGGGGTGTAGTGCAGGCAGATCTTGTATATAGTGATGGAGAAGGTGTGGTGTAGTGTAGGCTGATCTCATGATGATGGAGAAAATGGGGTGTAGTGAAGTAGAGGTGAACAGATGCTGTTTATTATCAGATGTCAAATCTTACCTTGTCCCATTCCAGTAAAGACTCCACATGCTTCTCCAGGAACTCTGCCATCCCCACCCCCATCTTGTGACAGATGTCAGCAATCACCTCCTGGTAGACCACAGCCAGGTTCCTGAACTCCAGGGAAATCTGACAGCGGGAAGAGAACACAGCAGCTTAGTGCCATCAGAAATCAGGAACATTTGTCTTTACTAAACACTAGAGCCACAGGGAAAGCAGGAGAGGAGACCTGCGACTTTACAGCAGTATTATAGCAAAAGGTGATGGATGGAGCTACGATCCAGGGTTAAAGTGTATGTCAGGGCATCTCTGAAACAATTGCACATTTCCCCACTTTTTATCCTTTGAAAAGAAATGCTGCTTGCCCACATACTGCGTTTAGGGAAAGGTCTCTCGAGAGATGTAGTTCTGGGGACATGTGTGTTGAGTTATTTTGAGAGGACAGCAAATTTACACTGTTATACAAGCTGTACACTCACTACTGTACATTGTAAGAAAGTGTCATCCCATGAAAAGATATAATAAAACAATACCCCATAATGACAACGTGAAAGAAGTTTGAAATCTTTGCAAATTCATTAAAAATAAAAATATGGAAAAAATCCCATGTGCATAAGTATTCACAGCCTTTACTCAATACTGTGTTGAATCACCTTTGGCACCTCTTTTTTGAATATGATGCTACAAGCTTGGCACACCTATTTTTGGGCAGTTTCTCCCATTCTTCTTTGCAGGACTTCTCAAGCTCCATCAGGTTGGATGGGGAGCGTCAGTGCACAGCCATTTTCAGATCTCTCTTGAGATATTCAATCGGGTTCAAGTCTGGGCTCTGGCTGGGCCACTCAAGGACATTCACAGAGTTGTCCTGTATCCACTCCTTTGTTAGCTTGGTTGTGTGCTTAAGGACGTTGTCCTGTTGGAAAATGAACCTTCACCCCAGTCTGAGGTTCAGGGCTCTCTGGAGAAGGTTTTCATCAAGGATGTCTTTGTACATAGCTGCATTCATCTTTCCCTCGATCCCGACTAGTCTCCCAGTACCTGCCACTGAAAAACATCCCCACAGCATAATGCTGCCTCCACCATGCTTCACTGTAGGGATGGTATTGGCCAGGTGATGAGCAGTGCCTGGTTTCCTCCAGACATGACATTTGCCATTGAGGCCACAGGATTCTATTTCTCATGGTCAGAGTCCTTCAGGTGCCATTTGGCAAACTCCAGGTGGGCTGTCATGTGCTGTTTACCGAGGAGTGGCTTCCATCTGGCCACTCTACCATACAAGCCTGATTGGTGGAGTGCTGCAAAGATGGTTGTCCTGGAAGGTCCTCCTCTCTCCACAGAGAAACGCTGGAGCTCTGTCAGGTTCTTGGTCACCTCCCTGACTAAGGCCCTTCTCCCCCAATCACTCAGTTTGGGTGGGTGGCCCGCTCTAGGAAGGGTCCTGGTGGTTCCAAACGGCTTCCATTTACAGATGATGGAGGCCACTGTGCTCATTGGAACCTTCAATGCTGCAGAAATGTTTCTGTACCCTTCTCCAGATCTGTGCCTCGATACAATCCTGTCTCGGAAGTCTACAGACAATTCCTTGGACTTCATGGCTTGGTTTGTTCTCTGACATGCACTGTTAACTGTGGGACCTTATGTAGACAGGCGTGTGCCTTTCCAAATCATGTCTAATCAATTGAATTTACCACAGGTGGACTCCAATCAAATTGTAGAAACATCTCAAGGGTGATCAGTGGAAACAGGATGCACCTGAGCTCCATTTTGAGTGCCATGGCAAAGGCTGAGAATACTTATGTACCTGGGATTTTTTTTCCTGTTTTATTTGTAATAAATTTGCAAAGATTTCAAACAAACTTCTTTCACGTTGTCATTATGGGGTATTGTTTGTAGAATTTTGAGGAAAATAATTAAATTGAATCCATTTTGGAATAAGGCTGTGACATAACAAAATGTGGAAAAAGTGAAGAGCTGTAAATACTTTCCGGATGCACTGTATATACATACACACACGTATAATAATTGAATTCAGAAAAATGACTCACTGTTGGGAAGTCCTCAAGCACCTGGCGATCCTTCTCTTTGCTGTCCACGAACCTCCAGTCAGCCTCGTAGAGGAAGGTGTGGAAGTTGTGCAGCATGGGGATCTTGGTCTCCAGGCCTATAGTCATGTCATCCTCCACAGTGTCCAGAGCTCGCAAAACCAGATAGAAGATACAGACTGCATGCCTGTGGAGAACAGAAAGCAGGCACTCAATGTGTGCAACCAATGCAAATCATCACTAGAACCATGGATGCAGGCTAAGGGCCCATATCGACATGCTTGTGTCAATGGCTTTAGTTGGAGGCTTCTAGAGCTATTAATCGTCAAGAATCGTTATCACGAAAGATTTTATGTCACAAGAATCGTGATCTTTTTATTCCAAGCAAAAAAAATAGTGATTCTCATTTTGGCCAGAATCGTGCAACTCTAGAGTCTACTGAGACCATTCAGAAGCCTTCAACTAAAAAGTTGTTTCTGTACTACTTTTGGCAACTTCGGGGTGCGATTTCAATAGACATCTGGGTAGAGGAGCATTGGAGAGGATCCAATCTGAAAAAGGCTATTTCACAGAATGAAACCCAATGGATCCATAGGCTCGACACTATGAGTCCTTTTGGCTTAAACATAGAATCGTATCCGAATTGCTTTCTGTCCAACTGGTAGAATTTTCTGGTACACTGGTATTTGTTTGATACATTTTCTGGATACATATGTTTTAGATTTAATTTTTAATTTTCACATTTATTTTTATTTAGAATAATGTAATAACCTTGTTTTAAATAATATGTATCATTTGTATTAAAGAATCTTTTGAATCATAATATGTAAACAGGAAATGATGTCACAAAAAAAGAAGTTGGTGTGTTGACACCTAAAAGGATTTTTTTTTTCTATTGGCTTATGCGAGAGGAGGCAATTGGTCCTCGGATATAAATTTGACCATTTGAAACTGAAAGTGATGTCCTTGACGACGCCCTGGAGGGACAAAATGCGTTGACGTACTTCCGGTTTCGTAAACCACCGACGTAATTTCCACCCTCTGAGGAACGCACGCCGAGCAGCGACGCACCCAGATGATTCAGATATTCTGTAAGTGGCACCTAGATTGCGCAAATTCACATTATCTCAACAGTACTTCACTATCAGTCCTTTCTATTTTCCTCCCATTTAATATGGATGACCCGCTCTGAATGCCCTTAAACCCGTACGCACATATGCGGCCTCAGCTTTCGGTGATTATACCGGGATGATGCCCGCAGCTGCAGGCATCATCCCAGTACCGTTTTTTAGAGCGGGCGATCGGCTTTCCAGAGATAAAGCTAAAAAGTATAGAGCTAAAAGCCTCTCGATTGTTATCCCGGAGGAGCGGGAGGGGACATCCCCCCACCCCCCTCCCGCCACTCTGACCGGGCCTCCCGTCCCACCGGGAGACCGATCAGCGATCTGGCAGTTCCGGCATCTAGCCACAGACTGGATCGAAGCCTTAAATGGCTTCGTTACAGTCTCATGAATGCAAGCACGGAAGCGACGTCACAACGCCACTTCCTGTTTACTCGGCTGCCAATGGCCCCGGATTTTTAAAAAAATATACAGTATTCAGAATCGCCATATTCGGAAGTGCAAAGGAGAGATTGGAGGTCTTTTAGACCCCCGATCCCTCCATAGAATACCTGTCACCACCTATTACTGTCACAAGGGATGTTTACATTCCTTGTGACAGCAATAAAAAAAGTGATCAAATTTTTTATACCCGCCTATAGTAAAATGACGTCCTCTACTTTAAGGGGGGATATCTGAATGATGCCTGAAGCTAGATGCATCATTCAGATATCATTCTTTTCAGCCTTGATCGTTCTTATAGGGGACGGGAGGGGACGGGAGGGGACGGGAGGGGACGGGAGGGGATGTCCCCCCCCCCCCCCCGCCGCCATCCGGTGCTTCTCCGGGCTCTCCCGTGCCATCGGGAGCCCGGAGAATGAATCGACTGGCGCCGGATGTTGACGATAGAGATGACTGGTGACCATCTCTATGACCGTCGGAGGCCCGGGCGCGATGTTATGACGTCACGCCCGGGATCCCGGAAATAAACGAAGCTGTCAGCATGAGATCGGTGATTTTTTTTTTCCTGATCTCATGCTTTCCAGCCTAGAGGAGAGATGTGGGGTCTTATTGACCCCACATCTCTCCATAAAGAGGACCTGTCACACAGATTCCTATTACAAGGGATGTTTACATTCCTTGTAATAGGAATAAAAGTAATCAAAAAAAATGTTTAAAAAAAAAGTGTAAAAATAAAAAAAAAATTAAGTAAAAAAAATAAAAATAATAATAATAATAATAATAATAATAATAATAATAATAAAAAAAAAAAAAAAAAAAAAAATTTTAAACGCCCCTGTCCCCGGTAGCTCGCGATCTGAAGCGAACGCACACGTAAGTCCAGCCCACATATGTAAACACTGCTCAAACCACACGTGATATATCGCCGCGTGCGTTAGAGCGTGTCCAACAATTCTAGCACTAGACCTCCTCTGTAACTCTAAACCGGTAACCTGTAAAAAATTTTAAAGTGTCGCCTATGGAGATTTTTAAGTAATGAAGTTTGGCGCCATTCCATGATTGTGCGCAATTTTAAAGCATGACATGTTAGGTATCTATTTACTCGGCGTAACATCATCTTTCACATTATATAAAAAAATTGGGCTAACTTTACTGTTTTGTTATTTTTTAATTCATGAAACCGTTTTTTCTCCAAAAAAAAGGCGTTTGAAAAATGATTGCGCAAATACCGTGTGAGATAAAAAGTTGCAATGACTGCCATTTTATTCCTTAGGGTGTCTGCTAAAAAAACATATATAATGTTTGGGGGTTCTGAGTAATTTTCTAGCAAAAAAATGATGATTTTTACATGTAGGAGAGAAGTGCCAGAATCGGCCCGGTATTAAAGCGGTTAAACACAATTTAATATTATTAAAAAAAATAAGAAATTTTTTTTTTTTTTTAAAGCGCCCCCGTCCCCGCAAGCTTGCGCAGCAAAGAAAACGCATACGGAAGTCCCACCCGTATATGTAAACGGTGTTCAAATCACACATTAGAGGTATCGCCACGATCGTCAGAGCGAGAGCAATAATTCTAGCCCTAGACCTCCTCTGTAACTCTAACCTGGTAACAAAAAAAAAAAAATGTAAGCATCGCCTATGGAGATTTTTTTTTTTTTTTTTTTAGGTACTGTAGTTTGTCGCCATTACACAAGTGGGTGCAATTATAAAAGCGTGACATGTTTGGTATCCATTTACTCGGCGTAATATCATCTTGCACATTATACAAAAATTTGGGCTAACTTTACTTTTTCCCAAAAAGTTGCGTTTAAAAACACTGCTGCACAAATACTGTGTGACATAAAATATTGCAACAATCACCATTTTATTCTCTGAATATATATATATATATATATATATATATATATATATATATATATATATATATATATATATATCTCCAAAGACATGCTGGTAGGTTAATTGGATCCTGTCTAAATTGTCCCTAGTTTGTATGAATGTGACTTAGGGACCTTAGATTGTAAGCTCCTTGAGGGTAGGGACTGATGTGAATGTACAATGTATATGTAAAGTGCTGCGTAAATTGATGGCGCTATATAAGTACCTGAAATATATATATATATTAATATAATTATTTACACATATATACATACATACATACATACATACATACATACATACATACACACACACACACACACACTGCAAAGCTGAGGGTCCACATTTTCTGGTCTGCTCTGCTCTATAGGTTTTTCAATCCTATAGAGCAGTGATGGCGAACCTTGGCACCCCAGATGTTTTGGAACTACATTTCCCATGATGCTCATCATGCACAGTGTAGTTGAGCATCATGGGAAATGTAGTTCCAAAACATCTGGGGTGCCAAGGTTCGCCATCAATGGTATAGACTTATGGGACATAGACTGAAATCCTGCTCCATCCCTGGGAAGGCTGTGGTGTGAGAATTTCCAATGGGGTCTGTACTGACACAAAAGCGTTGAAACAGACCCCAATGGAAATTCTCATATAACAGTCTGAGCAGGGATGGACCAAGATTACATCCCGTGGCATCTTTGTAAGCCCCCAAGCAAGTGCCAGGGCTAAGACATAGAATATCACAACCATGCCAGGTACATGGCCAGAGCTGTACACAATCTAAAAGGGAGTCTTCCTAAAAAAAAAAAAAAAGGAAATAAATTCAAGAAATTGACCCAGAACCATTATAGTTCTTAAGCAACTCTGTTGCTACAATAAATGGTTATTTAGAAAGAAGACATGTAATACTCCCTTGTCCTGCTGCGCTTCCCTCCCGGATCTCTGTATTAATGTATAAAACCCATTAGCAGACGATCCTATAAAAATATGACACTTCCAGGAGTGTCGGATTCCTGGTCCCCTCCTGCACTCAGTGGTTTGATCCACCAGCCCCATCACTACTGTGTCCTGTAAGGAAGGAATCAAATTGCACAGCTGGGGGACCAATTAACGCTCCCAGAACTTGGATTCTGCTTGATCTTCAGCTGCCGGTTTATCTTCACTGCTGCAGATCTTTTTTTTTTAATCTAACAAATATTTCGTCTGAGGATTTGGCAAGTTTCAACAATGGAAGCAGCTTTCTCTGGCTTGGTTATGCAATGGGGTGAAGAATGAAACGTATGAAAAAAGATCAGCTTACGGAGACTTAAATTCCACAGGTACACAGCCTATCCTCCTCTCTCCTATCAAAGTGGGAACCATACAGCTTAAGCCCTGGTTCACATTGCAGCGATTTCACATGTCAAATCGCATGCCAAATTGGTGGATTTTTCCGGCAATGGCGCCGTCCGAATCAGTGCGACGTCGCACCGATTCCCAAAAGTAGTTTCTGTACTACTTTTGGCGACTTTGAGGCTGCGATTTTAATAGACATCTGTGCAGAAACCTGCACAGATGTCTCTGAAATCGCCCCCCCAAGTTGGGACTGACACACGGGAATGAAATTGTGTGAGTTCAGCTGAACTCGCACAATTTCATTCGCGCTGTCAGTGTGAACCTAGGCTTAAGCACAACTAAAAGCAAAACTTCCCCCCATTTTGCATATAAGTAAGGGAGGGTTATAGCCCCTGTCATTTTTTTGCCAACTATATCCAATTGAGGAGATTTCCTTTTAGTTTGTCCCATAGCCAAAACAGGAAGTGGGTGGAAACCCCTCCAAAGTGAAGGAATTCCTGGTTGTCACCAAAAACTAGTGTCCCCCTTAGAAGATTTTCCTGCTGTTCCTGTTCTAGTGAGAACTGAAAATTTGGGATTTTCTTTTACTTTTGGTGATAATCGTGAACAGAACAAATAGAGGGGGGCACAGACAGCAATAAAAACCTGGCAGGTGGTCTAATCCCTCTCCTCTCTATACACAGGGTGCATGCAAAGCTATTTGCATGCTTGAAAAACCTTATAAACATGTTAATTGTATTTGTAAAATAAACATGTTATATATTCTACAAATTTATATAAACTGCCAACATCAAAAATCAAAAAGATTTTCCCTCCTAGGTTATGCTGACATCTTTGCGTGTCAACATGCGTTGTGTTCTACATGTGAATGGGCTCCCTAGTGTAAATCATTAGGATGGGAGGTGACCACAGGTAGTCCATCCAGATTCCGGGGCTGAAGAGCAAAAGGACCGGACGGCTGGCTGTTATGGGCCTATGAAATGACCACTGGTGAGAACTGGAGGGAGGCAGTAGCAGAAAGGTGACCACAGCCTGGACACCCCTATTTTGCATTGCCTTATAATCATATGTCCACTTAGAGTGGTTGTAAAGGCAGGTTGTTTTTTTTTTACCTTAATACGTTCTATGCATTAAGGTAAAAAAAACAAAAAAAAACAAAAAAATAAAAAACAACCTCTGTACAGTTCACCCCTCAGCCCTCCCTTCAATACTTACCTGTGCCCCATCTCAGTCCAGTGCTGTGCATGAGAGCAGCATCACTGCTCTCTCCCCTCACTGGACTCAGAGGTAGCAGTGGGAGCCATTGGCTTGTGCTGCTGTCAATCACAATCAGTGAGAGAGTAGGGGGGCGGGCTGATCTACACTGTCAATGGACACACACAGCACAGCTCGGGAGTGAGCCTGCATGAGTAGCCTCATAGAAAGCCGCTTGTCAAAGGGGCACACAGCAGGGGGAGGAGCCAGACGCACCGACAGGGAGACCCGAGAAGGGGAGGAGGAGTGCTGCTCTGTGCAAAAACATTGCACAGAGCAGGTAAGTAGAATATGTTTATTATTTTTTTTTAATATGTTACCTTTACAAATCACTTGAACACTTAATGACAACTGCACTATGAATGGGCGCCCTTTTGTGTTTTATATTCATATATTTCTGGGTTGTGGTGCTGTTGGTTTTCCCACCATCCAAGATCTTTGTTTGCACAAAAGAAACCAGCTTTTCTCTTAAATTTAGGGTTAAATAGGTTTTCCAAATACTAATACGGGATCAAGAATGTCCGTAATCAGATTTAAAAAAAAAAAAAAAAAAAAGAGAACACTGGCATGTTACCAGCTAAGAACTTATCCACTGCATAAAATCCACAGGACTGCGCCCAATCTCACATTTCTCCTTTTCTGCTAACAATCTTAAAGCGTAATGCTTTGGTAAAAGGAGAGAGTCTATTACAGTATATGTGTGCAATTTTTATTTATTTTTTCCCCCCAGGAGATGCTCAGACACGGCTGCCATGCCCCAGGAGATGCTCAGAGACTGCGGCCATACTGCAAGGGTCGTTGGAGACTGGGGAGAAACTATTTAACTACCAGAAGTGAGTCTAAAGAAATTGCTCCTTCCCTGGGCAAGTAATCACCTTATTAAAGAAAACAGCCTGGGGCCACACTATAAGTGCAAAAAAAAACTGTGGGTTGGGCAGAAGGAGCGATACTGTTGCACATGGCACCACCCTAGCCACCCGGTGTGCCAGCGCGTGGGGGAAATAGTTCAACGCGCCATAATGCAGAATCAGTGGGAGCCCCGAGCGTGTCACTTGCCACTGTCACCATATGCAGCTTGTCACGTCACCTGCCACCAGATGTAGATTGTCACTTGCCATGCTGCTTGCCACCAGATGTGGATTGTCACGTCACCTGCCACCAGATGTAAATTGTCACTTGCCATGCTGCTTGCCACCAGATGTGGATTGTCACGTCACCTGCCACCAGATGTGGATTGTCACGTCACCTGCCACCAGATGTGGATTGTCACTTGCCACGTCACCTGCCACCAGATGCAGCTCGTCACTTGCCATGCTGCCTGCCACCAGATGCGGATTGTTATGTTTGCTGCCACCAGATGCGGATTGTCACTTGCTACTTCGCCTGCCACTTGCCATGCTGCTTGCCACCAGATGTGGATTGTCACGTCACCTGCCACCAGATGTGGATACTCAGGCAGGCCTCTGCAGTGGTCTGTTCTAAGTCAGGGCAGGAGAGCGGTGATGTGAGGCAGGAGAGCGGTGATGTGAGGCAGGCAGTGAGAGAGGATGTCATCTCTCTGCTCCTGCCGCACCTCCAACATTGAAGAGGCCCGCCCTGTGAGGGCGGAAGAGCGGTAATGTAGGGCAGGTGGAGAGAGATGATGTCATCTCTGCACGCCCACCCGCTTCGCTCGTACACCCACCCGCCCGCCTGGCTCTCCCATGCCTCCCGCCCCCAAGACCCGGCTGCAGAGAGGCCACGGCCCGGTGGTTGGGGACCCCTGCTTTACTGCACTGCTGAGCGTTGTACGGTACAGACTAAATGTGTGCTTTACTGCACTGCTGAGCGTTGTACGGTACAGACTAAATGTGTGCTTTACTGCACTGCTGAGCATTGTACGGTACAGACTAAATGTGTGCTTTACTGCACTGCTGAGCAGCCACAGCACCTGCAGCTGTCAGAATACCTGAACAATGAGTGGATCGAATTGAACACAGGTGCTGTTTGGCCAAGAATTCTCCACCTGATTTTTTGATCAAAGGATGTCAGGCCAGTACCCCCCACCGATCGAATATTGACCGATTCATTAAGAGCTGGTTAAAACAGTCAGTCTCCTGACATGCGAACTGGATGCTGGGAAATCCGCATCCAATTCGCAATAGCGTGAACCCAGCCTCAGCCATGTGACTGACTGCCTTCATTCCGCTGTGCACCCCATCTAAGGAGATTTATACAGGGATCAGGTGATCATATCTAATGACTGGAGATCACAATTACTCTGATCCCAGGACCCCATGTCACTGACAGTGTGCACCCCATCTAAGGAGATTTATACAGGGATCAGGTGATCATATCTAATGACTGGAGATCACAATTACTCTGATCCCAGGACCCCATGTCACTGACAGTGTGCACCCCATCTAAGGAGATATATACAGGGATCAGGTGATCATAACTAATGACTGGAGATCACAATTTTGGTACTCCGATTTACTAAAACTGGTGCACCTGTACATGGTAACCAATCAGCTTCTAACTTCAGCTTCAATTAAACTTTGACAATAAGCCCCCCGTTCACACCGGTGTGACTTGTCATGCAATTTGACAGTTCCAAAAACGCACGACAAGTCACACCCTATTGTTGGCAATAGAACCATTCAAAAATCGGTGCGACTCTGACTTTGCAGTGTCACATTAATTTGATAAAAAGGTTCCTGCACTATTTTTTGCGATTTCAGGTGCGACTTGCATAGACATCTGTGCATGAAGAGGCACAGATGTCAGCCAAGTAGCACCTGAAATCAACTGAAGTCAAAGTAGCATCAACGTGAACCAGGGCTTAAACCTGGAAGCTGATTGGTTTCTATGCACAGCTGCACCAACCCCCCCCCCCTGTCACTGTCAGCCTGCACCCCATCCAAGGACATTTATACAAGTGTCAGGATATCACATGCAATGACCGGAGGATCACAACAACTCTGATCCCAATGTCACCATCGGCGTGTAGAGAATGCAGAGAGTAAACATGCAGCATGCTATGGGAGGAGCCGTACACAAATCATCAGCCCAGCACAGGCGAGATATGGTGTAAGATGACACACCAAAATATCACCCCTCCCCCCCGGAAATGTCACTTTACTACACACCAAAATATCACCCCTCCCCCCCGGAAATGTCACTTTACTACACACCAAAATATCACCCCTCCCCCCCGGAAATGTCACTTTACTACACACCAAAATATCACCCCTCCCCCCCGGAAATGTCACTTTACTACACACCAAAATATCACCCCTCCCCCCCGGAAATGTCACTTTACTACACACCAAAATATCACCCCTCCCCCAGATGTCACTTTACTACACACCAAAATATCACCCCTCCCCCAGATGTCACTTTACTACACACCAACTGCTACTGATCATTGTGTACACAGGGTTGGAAAAGAACAAAAATACAATTGTCGTTAGTGACTCATTAGAGACATCCTCATCATTGCAACATTGACAGCCAAATACCGTAATCATCTCTTACGTGTGTGTTTTAACCCTTTAACACCTGCCAAACATGGAAATATCACTTCTGGGTGGACAGGTTTTTGTATCTACGGCAGGGAACTGTAAAATCAATGACCCGATTGTGCTTTCTGGCAGGGGGGGCTCTGAGTCTGGGTGAACACAGATGACGGTTATGTACTCCATCCTTGCAGTTAACGTTTCCCTGCAATACAACTTTAACCCTTTCATGCTTAAGCCTATGTCTGACATTTGTTGCTTACAAGTTAAATCCATATTTTTTGCTAGTACATTGCTTAGAACCCCCAAACATTATATATATATATATTACATTTTTTTTTTGCAGAGACCCTAGAGAATAAAATGGCAATCGTTGCAATATTTTATGTCACGCTGTATTTGTGCAGCGGTCTTTCAAACACATTTTTTGGGGGGAAAAAATACAGTTTCGTGAATGTAAAAAAAAAATAAAAACAGTAAAGTTAGCCCAATTTTTTTTGTATAATGTGAAAGATGATGTTACACCGAGTAAATAGATACCCAACATGTCACGCTTTAAAAATTGCGCACATTCGTGGAATGGCGACAAACTACAGTACCTAAAAATCTCCATAGGAGACACTTTAAAAAAAGGTTAGAGTTACAGAGGAGGTCTAGTGCTAGAATTATTGCTCTCACTCTGACAGACAATCGTGGCGATACCTCACATGTGTGATTTGAACACCGTTTACATTTGCGGGCGCCACTTGCGTATGCGCTCTCTTTGCCGTGGGGACAGGGGCACTTAAGAAAAAAAAAAATTTAAATAAATCTGATCACTTTTATTGCTGTCACAAGGAATGTAAACATCCTTTGTGAGAGTAATAATAGGTGGTGACAGGTACTCTTTATGGAGGGATCAGGGCTCTAAAAGACCCCAAATCCCTCCTTTGCACTTAAAAGTATTCAGATCACCAAAATTATACTGTAACTGACCACAAATGCAGCAAGCAGGATTTTTACCCCACAACAGAAGAGCAATGGACCAGTGTGGAGACTTACATAGAGAAGAGATGCATTTTTTCTTGCGCTAAAGGTGCCGATGATGGTCAACAATAAATTCATTAAATAGTCGAATATAATATGTGTATCCTATATGTGTATGCTACATTTTATCCTATATGTGTATCCTATATTTTCGGTACCAAAGTTTCCATTTGGTGCACCCTCTAGTTATTGTAAATCTAAAGGAGAATTGTACAATAAGATTGTATAATGTATGACCAGTTAACACAAAGAGAAATAAAACATCTTTTATCATAGGGGAAAACTAGAACCCCTCCTCCACCCCCCATCAGTTTTCATTGCTGTCTGTATCCCTTTTTTTTCCAGATTTGTCCCCATTAACTGTTGTCACCAGGACAGGAAGTGAGGGAAAAATGTCTCTTATGGAGTCCCGGACAGTAAAACAGGGAAGAGGGTTTCCAATCCTTCCCCACAACATTCAACTTAGAGTAGAACTAAAGGCAAAGATTTGTTTTGTTTTGGAGGGAGGGGAGAGGGATTAGCCCCACTGTCAGGTTTTATTGTTGTCTGTGTCACCTCCTCTATTTGTATGGTTTACTATCATCAACAAATGTGAATTCTGTGTTGTCAATAGAACAGGAAAAAAGAGGGGAAATCATCCAATAGGGACACTAATTCTGGTGATAACCAAGGATTCCCTCACTTTGGAGGGATTTTCTCTCCTGTCCTGTTGTGGCTACGGGACAGGAAGTGAAGGGAAATCTCCCGAATGACAACACTAAGGCCTCTTTCACACGGGGCAGATCAGTGATGATCCGCCCCGTGAACACACGCTGGCTCAGCGGGGATCGCTCCGCCGATCCCCGCTGAGCAGGAAGATGACAGGTCCATCGCTGCACACTGTGCAGCGACGGACCTGTCAGAGCGCCGCTCTCCCCTATGGGGGGGATCGGATGATGACGGACCGTAGAGTCCGTCGTCATCCGATCCGATCCGAAAACGGATGGAAAAGTAGGTTTTTCCTCCGTTACACTTTTCGGATCGGAGCGGGGTCGGATGTCAGCGGACATGTCACCGCTGACATCCGACGCTCCATAGGGATGACTGTATGTCCGTTTTTCATCCGAAAACGGAAGGATGAAAAACGGACATACGGATCGTCTGTGTGAAAGAGCCCTAATTCTGGTGACAACCAGGGGTTCCTATCACTTGGGACTAATTCTGGTGACAACCAGGGGTTCCTATCACTTGGGACTAATTCTGCTGACAACCAGGGGTTCCTATCACTTGGGACTAATTCTGGTGACAACCAGGGGTTCCTATCACTTGGGACTAATTCTGGTGACAACCAGGGGTTCCTATCACTTGGGACTAATTCTGGTGACAACCAGGGGTTCCTATCACTTGGGACTAATTCTGGTGACAACCAGGGGTTCCTATCACTTGGGACTAATTCTGGTGACAACCAGGGGTTCCTATCACTTGGGACTAATTCTGGTGACAACCAGGGGTTCCTATCACTTGGGACTAATTCTGCTGACAACCAGGGGTTCCTATCACTTGGGACTAATTCTGGTGACAACCAGGGGTTCCTATCACTTGGGACTAATTCTGCTGACAGGGTGTAAAGATTTCCTCTCGTGTCCTGTTGTCACTATGGCACAGGAAGTGAAGTGGAATATCCCTAACAGGGACACTAATTCTGCTGACAACCAGAGATTCCCTCTTCCCTCCTGTTTTTACTATGGCACAGGAAATTAAAGGGGAATATCCCTAAGGGGGACACTAATTCTGGTGACAAGCAGGGATTTCCTCTTAAATCCTATTGTGGCTTTGGGACAGGAAGTGAAGGGGACACAAATTCTGGTGACAAGCAGGGGTTCCATTGTTTCGTCACATATGGAGACCCATCACATTTGGCTACCCGCTGGAGTGCACGTGCGCGACGCCGCCATATGCGTTCCAACACTTTTAAAACTTTACGTTTTAAAAGTGTTAAAAGTGACAAAAACACTTTTAACGCTTTTTATTTTTTTTATACGCTTTAAAAAAAGGGTTAAAAAGTGACAAAAGTTTTAAAAGTGTTGGAACGCATATGGCGGCATCGCGCATGCGCACTCCAGCGGGTAGCCAAATGTGATCGGTCGCCATATGTGATGAAACACCCTCACTTTGGAGGGATTTCCTCTCACTTCCTGTTTTGGTTATGGGACAGGAAGTTAAGGGAAGTGATGTCTCCAAAATGAGGACACCAATCCTGGTGACAATCAGGGGTTCCTATCACTTGGGACTAATTCTGTTGACAGGGTGAAAGATTTCCTTGTGTCCTGTTGCGACTATGGCATAGGAAGTGAAGTGGAATATCCCCAACTAATTCTGCTGACAACCAGGGACTCCATCACCTTGGAGGGATTATCTCATTTCCTGTTATAGCTTTGGGCCAGGAAATGAAGGGAAATCTCCCTAAAAGGGACACCAATTTTGATGACAACCAGGGGTTCCCTCACTTTGGAGGGATTTCCTCTCACTTCCTGTTTAGGCTATGGTAAGGGAAGTCTCCCTAATGGAGACACTTATTCTGGTGACAAGCAGGGATTTTCTCACTTTGGAGGGATTTCCTCTCAAGTCCTTTTCTAGCTATAGGACAGGAAGTGAAGGGAAGGGAAATCTCCCCAAGGGGGACACTAGTTCGGAAGACAAGCAAGGGGTTCCCTCACTTTGGAAGGATTTCCTTCGACTTGAGACAAATTTTGGTGTCAAGCAGGGATTTCCTCTCACATCCTGTTGTGGCTATGGGACAGGAAGTTAAGGGAAATCTGCCCAATGGGGACACTAGTTCAGGTGACAAGCAAGGATTTCCTATGACTTTAGAAACTAATTCTGGAGACAAGCAGGAATTTCCTCGCTTTGGAAGGATTTCCTCTCATATACTTTTCTAGCCAAAGGACAGGAAGTGAAGGGAAATCTCCCCAATGGGGACACTAATTCAGACAAGCAAGGGGTTCCCTCACTCTGGAGGGATTTCCTCTCACATCCTGTTTAGGCTATGGGAAGGGAAGTCTCCCAAATGGAGGACACTAATTTTGGTGACAACCAAAGATCCCTTCACTTTGGAGAGATTTCCTCTCATGTTCTGTCCTAGCTATAGGACAAGAAGTGAAGGGAAATCTCCACGATGGGGACACTAATTCTGGGGAAAAGCAAGGGGTTCCCTCACTTGAGGGATTTCTTCTCAAGTACCTTTCTAGCTATAGGACAGGAAGTGAAGGGAAGGGAAATCTCCCCAATGGGGACACTAGTTCGGAAGACAAGCAAGGGGATCCCTCACTTTGGAAGGATTTCCTTCGACTTGAGACAAATTTTGGTGACAAGCAGGGATTTCCTCTCACATCCTGTTGTGGCTTTGAGACAGAAAGTGAAGGGAAATCTCCCCGATGGGGACACTAGTTCAGGAGACAACCTGGAGGTTTCCTATGACTCGAGACACTAATTCTGGTGACAAGCAGGGATTTACTCTCACATCCTGTTGTCATTATGCGACAGGAAGTGAAGGGAAATCTCCCCGATGGGGACACTAGTTCCTATGACTCGAGACACTAATTCTGGTGACAAGCAGGGATTTCCTCTCAAGTCCTTTTCTAGCTATAGGACAGGAAGTGAAGGGAAATCTCCTCAATGGGGACACTAGTTCAGATGACACGCAAGGGGTTCCCTCACTTTGGATTTCCTTCGACTTGAGACACCAATTCTGGTGACAAGCAGGGATTTCCTCTCACATCCTGTTGTCGCTATGGGACAGGAAGTTAAGGGAAATCTCCCCAATGGGGACACTAGTTCAGGTGACAAGCAAGGATTTCCTATGACTTTAGAAACTAATTTTGGAGACAAGCAGGAATTTCCTCATTTTGGAAGGATTTCCTCTCATATACTTTTCTAGCTATAGGACAGGAAGTGAAGGGAAATCTCCCCATGGGGACACTAGTTCAGATGACAAGCAAGGGGTTCCCTCACTTTGGAGGGATTTCCTTCAACTTGAGACACTAATTTTGGTGACAAGCAGGGATTTTCTCTCACATCCTGTTGTCGCTATGGGTCAGGATTGAAGGGAAATGTCCCCAATGGGGACACTAGTTCAGATAACAAGCAAGGATTTCCTATGACTTTAGAAACTAATTCTGGAGGCAAGCAGGAATTTCCTCACTTTGGAAGGATTTCCTCTCATATACTTTTCTAGCCAAAGGACAGGAAGTGAAGGGAAATGTCCCCAATGGGGACACTAGTTCAGATGACAAGCTGGGGGTTTTCTATGACTTGAGACACTAGTTCAGGTGACAAGCAAGAATTTCTTTCGACTTGAGACACTAATTCTGGTGACAAGCAGGGATTTCCTCTCGCATCCTGTTGTGACTTTGAGAAAGGAAGTGAAGGGAAATCTCCCCAATGGGGACACTAGTTCATATGACTTGAGACACTAATTCTGGTGACAAGCAAGGATTTCCTCTCAAGTCCTTTTCTAGCTATAGGACAGGAAGTGAAGGGAAATCTCCTCAATGGGGACACTAGTTCAGATGACACGCAAGAGGTTCCCTCACTTTGGATTTCCTTTGACTTGAGGCACTAATTCTGATGACAAGCAGGGATTTCCTCTCACGTCCTGTTGTGGCTTTGAGACAGGAAGTAAAGGGAAATCTCCCCGATGAGATAACTATATAAAAACAAATTACATAAATAACTGACAGGGGGTCCTATTACTTTATCCAAAATGAAAAGTTCTGCCTTTGGTCCTACGTAACACTAGATGGTTCCAGCTTTGCTGGGAGGGGTGTGTTCCTTTGGACAAAAACAAGCATTTAACCCCTTCCAGTGCACAAGGGTGATTTTTCTGGAACTTTCCAATGCGGAGGGTGTCCCCCTACAAATAACCGGAGGGGGTTCTAGTCGCACTCACCGGAGCTCCCCGTCCAGGGCCTGGATGACGGCTGCGAAGCTGCGGCTGGTCTCATTCAGGTACTTGTAGCAGGTCTTCAGACTGGGGCTCATGTTGTCCTGTCGGGGTAAAGAGACGGCATGAAACCTGCAGAGGGGGGCATTGTGGGGGGCAAAGCACTTGTGGACGGTGCGGCCTTCCCTCAGCCCCCTCTCCTGCAGCCTGCTGACAGTCAGTAGAGACCTCTGAGCCGGGGACAGGCACAGCGTTCTCTTGAACAGAGAGGCGGCCACCTTGCAGTTGACGCTGGCCATGGGCCAACCGTGGTGGGGGAAGGTCTCCTCCGGGGACAGAGTCAGGAGTGGCGCCCCCCGACAGGGGAAGGTGAGTGTGCATGAGAGAGGGGGGGAGGCTTCACAACACACCCACGGGGCCCCGCCCCCTCCCCAATGTTTTCATGCTCTGTGGGCGGAGTCACACATCTCCCCATATTAACCCTTTGCTCACACACACACACACACCACAACAGCTGCTTTGTTCTACAGTAAGAGTCTTTAAACTACGGCCCTCCAGGTGTTCAGGAACTACAATTCCCATCATGCCTAGTCATGTCTGTGAATGTCAGAGTTTTGCAATGCCTCATGGGACGTGTAGTTCCGCAACAGCTGGAGGGCCGTAGTTTGAAGATTCCTGTTTCTACAGACACCAGTAGAAGTTTGTTTTGAGCGTTCCTACAGAAAGTCGGAAAACCTGCTTGACAGCTCGTTCAGACACGTGGCGAGGACTGCCTGGATCGCTTTTCAGAGGCGATCGGATGCCGCCTGATTTAACCCTTTAAAAGCCACAACACATGCTTTGCATGCAATTGGTGGCTAGCCCCATAGACATGCATTACCTGCGTTTCGGTGGCGGCAACGCTCGCCGAAAGCGACATGCCTTGTTTACAGCCATAAGAAGCTGCATGTCACTGTTCAAGGGGGGCGGTAAAACTGGGACGCCTGTCGCCCAAAAGACAAATTGCCGCAAGATCGCGCAAAGTGGTGGGACGTCTGTCGCCCAAAAGACATATCGCCGCAAAATCGCACAAACAAAATGGCGGGGCGCCTGTCGCCCAAAAGACAAAATCGCTGCAAAATCGCAGGATGCCTGTCCCCCAAAAGACAAAATCACAGGATGCCTGTCGCCAAAAGACAAATCGACGCAAAATCGCACAAACAAACAAAATTGCAGGACACTTGTCGCCCAAAAGACAAAATTGCGCAAATAAAATGGCAGGATGCCTGTCGCCCAAAAGACAAAATGCTGCAAAATCACACAAGCAAAACGGCGGGATGCCTGTCGCCCAAAAGTCATATCGCCGCAAAATGCACAAACAAAATGGCTGTGATCCTACTTTACAGTCTCTGGATGAAAGTTGCATCAAAGTAGTGCAGGAACCTTTTCAAAATCGCTGCAAATTTAAGTCGCATAGTTTGGAACGGGTGCCATTGAAATCAATGGGCTGTGACTTGTCATGCGACTTTCTGTCCAAAGCCGCATGACAACTTTCACTAGCGGAAACGGAGTCCAACTGCACAAACAAAATCGCGGGACGCCTGTCGCCCAAAAGACAAATTGCCTCAAAATCGTGCAAACAAAATTGTGGGACGCCTGTCGCCCAAAAGACAAATGGCGGCAAAGTCACGTAAGGCTACATCTCCACTGGTGCGACTTGTAATGCCACTTAGGACTGCAAAGTCGCATGACAAGTCGTTCCCTATGTTTTCCAATGAGTACCGTTCATATCTGTGCAACTTCAAGTCAGTCCCTTCACTACTTTGGTATGACTTTGATGGTCCATAGATCTTAGGAATACACAGGCATTGCTTCAAGTCGCATCAAAATCGCAGGACTTTCAGGTCACAATAGTGGAAACCCAGGCTGTCACCCCTAAGAACAACTTCCATTGGGTGGGGTGACTCGCGTCCTGCTATTTTGTTTGTGTGATTTTGACGCAATTTGTTGGACAATAATTGTGGCAAAATCGCGCCGTGTATAAGTGCATCTGGCGTTTTGCACTGATTCAGGAATCGCAGGCAGAATTGCAGCGATTCCGCCCACGATCCGGAATGCCATGGTGTGAATGAAGCCTTATTGTTAAATGGCACCCCAGACCTGCGTTTTTCTGCACGTTAAAAGGCAAGAAAATGGCATCAGAACGCGTGGCGCTTAATGCCCAGAAGGGGTGCGGGAGCTTCTTTGGTGCGTATCGGACAACCCATTGAAATGAATGGGCCGCTCTGTGCATGCCGTGTGAAAATGCACAAAAAAAAAAAATGCTCAAAAGCGCCCGTTCACAGGAAGCCGAGTGTGATCCTCACTGAAGGGATCCACGCATTTCAAAGAAGACCCTGAAAAATGGCGATCGATTGTCACCTTGTGGTTTTGGATTCTGCGTCTTAATTGCGCCTCCAATTTTTCCCAACAGAACGGCGCAGTTTCCATCCTTCTTCTATTTTCCTCATCACTATGGTGTAAATCGATTGTCGCTATGACTCCACTATCAGATAATCGGACCAACGTCCCAAAAACTCACTTCTCAAAGTTCTACTGGTGTGCGGTCAGCTTGGAGCGGCGTTCACAATCAGCGTTTTGTGATCCTGTGTGAAATCACGCTGCGATTTTATGTCGCACACAAAGGGGGCGCCACTCTTCAGTGATCACATGTGACACAGAGCCGCTCATACACCTCTCTGAGAATTCAGATTTATATCGCCATCAGACTGGCAAAACCCACCAAAGAGCTACACTGAGGCATTTGTCACCTGTAGGGCAGCCCATGGGAGTCTGTGATTGGATGGTGAGGAGTCACTGCCCTGGAACCAGCATGCCCATAACAAGGTGAGATGTGTCACCCCTCCCCCACTACTTCCATATCACCTTCCCAGCTCTGAATGCTACATAGCGCCCAGCGACCAATCACAACAGCTCAATGCTGACATCAGGGGAGGGGCTTAGCCTGGGGCATTGAAACCAACATGACAGGACATCACAGGACAGGATAGCACAGGACAAATCAGAGGAAAATATATACAGGATAACACAGGACAGATCAGAGGAGGATATATACATGGCAGGTATACAGGATAGCACAGAGCAAATTAAAGAACTATATATACACACACACACATATGACAGGTATACAGAATGGCACAGAGCAGATCAGAGGAGGATATATACATGACAGGTATACAGGATAGCACAGAGCAGATCAGAGGAGGATATATACATGACAGGTATACAGGATAGCACAGGACAGATCAGAGGAGGATATATACATGACAGGTATACAGGATAGCACAGAGCAGATCAG
This sequence comes from Aquarana catesbeiana, assembly GCF_042186555.1. NCBI lineage: Eukaryota > Metazoa > Chordata > Amphibia > Anura > Ranidae > Aquarana > Aquarana catesbeiana. Next base: position 44,563,651 of record NC_133327.1, on the reverse strand, counting down.
AGGAGGATATATACATGACAGGTATACAGGATAGCACAGGACAGATCAGAGGGGGATATATACATGACAGGTATACAGGATAGCACAGAGCAGATCAGAGGAGGATATATACATGACAGGTATACAGGATAGCACAGAGCAGATCAGAGGAGGATATATACATGACAGGTATACAGGATAGCACAGGACAGATCAGAGGAGGATATATACATGACAGGTATACAGGATAGCACAGAGCAGATCAGAGGAGGATATATACATGACAGGTATACAGGATAGCACAGAGCAGATCAGAGGGGGATATATACATGACAGGTATACAGGATAGCACAGGACAGATCAGAGGGGGATATATACATGACAGGTATACAGGATAGCACAGGACAGATCAGAGGGGGATATATACATGACAGGTATACAGGATAGCACAGAGCAGATCAGAGGAGGATATATACATGACAGGTATACAGGATAGCACAGGACAGATCAGAGGGGGATATATACATGACAGGTATACAGGATAGCACAGAGCAGATCAGAGGAGGATATATACATGACAGGTATACAGGATAGCACAGGACAGATCAGAGGAGGATATATACATGACAGGTATACAGGATAGCACAGGACAGATCAGAGGAGGATATATACATGACAGGTATACAGGATAGCACAGGACAGATCAGAGGGGGATATATACATGACAGGTATACAGAATGGCACAGAGCAGATCAGAGGGGGATATATACATGGCAGGTATACAGGATAGCACAGAGCAGATCAGAGGAAAATATATACAGGATAACACAGGACAGATCAGAGGAGGATATATACATGGCAGGTATACAGGATAGCACAGAGAAAATTAAAGAACTATATATACACACACACATATGACAGGTATACAGAATGGCACAGAGCAGATCAGAGGGGGATATATACATGGCAGGTATACAGGATAGCACAGGACAGATCAGAGGGGGATATATACATGACAGGTATACAGGATAGCACAGGACAGATCAGAGGGGGATATATACATGACAGGTATACAGGATAGCACAGGACAGATCAGAGGGGGATATATACATGACAGGTATACAGGATAGCACAGGACAGATCAGAGGGGGATATATACATGACAGGTATACAGGATAGCACAGGACAGATCAGAGGGGGATATATACATGACAGGTATACAGAATGGCACAGAGCAGATCAGAGGGGGATATATACATGGCAGGTATACAGGATAGCACAGGACAGATCAGAGGGGGATATATACATGACAGGTATACAGGATAGCACAGAGCAGATCAGAGGAGGATATATACATGACAGGTATACAGGATAGCACAGAGCAGATCAGAGGAGGATATATACATGACAGGTATACAGGATAGCACAGGACAGATCAGAGGGGGATATATACATGACAGGTATACAGAATGGCACTGAGCAGATCAGAGGGGGATATATACATGGCAGGTATACAGGATAGCACAGGACAGATCAGAGGGGGATATATACATGACAGGTATACAGGATAGCACAGAGCAGATCAGAGGAGGATATATACATGACAGGTATACAGGATAGCACAGAGCAGATCAGAGGAGGATATATACATGACAGGTATACAGGATAGCACAGGACAGATCAGAGGGGGATATATACATGACAGGTATACAGGATAGCACAGGACAGATCAGAGGGGGATATATACATGACAGGTATACAGGATAGCACAGGACAGATCAGAGGGGGATATATACATGACAGGTATACAGGATAGCACAGAGCAGATCAGAGGGGGATATATACATGACAGGTATACAGGATAGCACAGAGCAGATCAGAGGGGGATATATACATGACAGGAATACAGGATAGCACAGAGCAGATCAGAGGGGGATATATACATGACAGGTATACAGGATAGCACAGAGCAGATCAGATGGGGATATATACATGACAGGTATACAGGATAGCACAGGACAGATCAGAGGGGGATATATACATGACAGGTATACAGGATAGCACAGGACAGATCAGAGGGGGATATATACATGACAGGTATACAGAATGGCACAGAGCAGATCAGAGGGGGATATATACATGGCAGGTATACAGGATAGCACAGAGCAGATCAGATGGGGATATATACATGGCAGGTATACAGGATAGCACAGAGCAGATCAGATGGGGATATATACATGACAGGTATACAGGATAGCACAGGACAGATCAGAGGAAAATATATACAGGATAACACAGGACAGATCAGAGGAGGATATATACATGGCAGGTATACAGGATAGCACAGAGCAAATTAAAGAACTATATATACACACACACATATGACAGGTATACAGAATGGCACAGAGCAGATCAGAGGAGGATATATACATGACAGGTATACAGAATGGCACTGAGCAGATCAGAGGGGGATATATACATGGCAGGTATACAGGATAGCACAGAGCAGATCAGAGGGGGATATATACATGACAGGTATACAGGATAGCACAGGACAGATCAGAGGGGGATATATACATGACAGGTATACAGGATAGCACAGGACAGATCAGAGGGGGATATATACATGACAGGTATACAGGATAGCACAGAGCAGATCAGAGGGGGATATATACATGACAGGTATACAGGATAGCACAGAGCAGATCAGAGGGGGATATATACATGACAGGAATACAGGATAGCACAGAGCAGATCAGAGGGGGATATATACATGACAGGTATACAGGATAGCACAGAGCAGATCAGAGGGGGATATATACATGACAGGTATACAGGATAGCACAGAGCAGATCAGAGGAGGATATATACATGACAGGTATACAGGATAGCACAGGACAGATCAGAGGGGGATATATACATGACAGGTATACAGGATAGCACAGGACAGATCAGAGGGGGATATATACATGACAGGTATACAGGATAGCACAGAGCAGATCAGAGGGGGATATATATATGACAGGTATACAGGATAGCACAGAGCAGATCAGAGGGGGATATATACATGACAGGTATACAGGATAGCACAGAGCAGATCAGAGGAGGATATATACATGACAGGTATACAGGATAGCACAGAGCAGATCAGAGGAGGATATATACATGACAGGTATACAGGATAGCACAGAGCAGATCAGAGGAGGATATATACATGACAGGTATACAGGATAGCACAGGACAGATCAGAGGGGGATATATACATGACAGGTATACAGGATAGCACAGAGCAGATCAGAGGAGGATATATACATGACAGGAATACAGGATAGCACAGGACAGATCAGAGGAGGATATATACATGACAGGTATACAGGATAGCACAGAGCAGATCAGAGGGGGATATATATATGACAGGTATACAGGATAGCACAGAGCAGATCAGAGGGGGATATATACATGACAGGTATACAGGATTCACTTACCTGCTCCATCTTGGTCATCACCGCCTGGCAGCCGCCCATCTTGAACCTGATGAGGTTGTAGATCTCCTCCGGACGGCCGAGCGACCTCAGGAAATCCATTGCCGGGGATGATGCGCTCTGCTCGGTCACAGTATCCACACACGTCCCGCTATACTCGCTAGCTGCCGGTCTCTAGTCCCGCCCCAGCTGTCAGCTTTGGCCAATGGCTTCTCAGCTCCATAGTGGACTGACGGCTGCCATAGGACAGACGCTCGTCGGACCAGCAGCTGCCAACCAATGAGCGGTGACCTGTTGCTGGGGTGACGCCTCGCGCTAAGCAGGGATTGGCGCAGAGTAAACGATGACGCCGGTGGGGAAATGAGATGGGCCGTGCCGAAGACTTTTACCATGGAAACTCAGGCTCAGGGGGCGTTCCCTGTTATGTGATGTGACGTAGAGGGAATGATGGGCCCTGTAGTTCCACGTGCTCGTGTACGGCAAGTGCTGTTTCATAGCAACCAGGTTCCCTCATACAAAGCTGGTAATGTGGTTGCTATGGGAAACAGCTTAGTGATGAAAAATTCGCAGCAGCGAGTGTGTAGGTGATTATTCTAATAAGGAGTGGTCATTGTTCCTTCTGGAAATGCTGGTTGCCTGTCTGTCATCCACAGCTGGAACTATTCTACAAATCAAGGGAATGAGAGGCTCTGATCTGCAAACTCAGTGATGGAGTCATTGTATGAGCACCTGAGGATCAGCATGACAGCCAGGCAACTGGTACTTCCAGGAAGAACAATGGTTGTCTCTGGAGCAGTTTCCCTTAAAGGGACCTTCACCTGGAATTCACAAATAAAGGAAAAGCCTTTGTTGTAGAAAGACGTCATGAACGTTCCCTTTAGGCGCCTCATTCTTTCCATTCTTTTATCTTTTTATTTTCAGTATTTGGTATCGGCTATTCAGTCAGAGCCCTGTCCTCATACCAGTCCTGATCACTAATCCAGCGCCCGCCCTGCCATCTTCTTACACCTCATTTACACTTGTGTTACCCTCCAGAAGAACCTTGCTGCTAACAAATGCCCACCAGTGCTGCCAATCAGTGCCCTCCAGTTCTCCCAATCAGTGCCCTCCAGTGCTGCCAATCAGTGCCCACCAGTTCTGCCAATTAGTGCCCACCAGTGCTGCCAATCAGTGCCCACCAGTGCTGCCAATCAGTGCCCTCCAGTACTGCCAATCAGTGCCCTCCAGTGCTGCCAATCAGTGCCCACCAGTGCTGCCAATCAGTGCCCACCAGTTCTGCCAATCAGTGCCCACCAGTCCTGCCAATCAGTGCCCACCAGTGCTGCCAATCAGTGCCCACCAGTGCTGCCAATCAGTGCCCACCAGTCCTGCCAATCAGTGCCCACCAGTGCTGCCAATCAGTGCCCACCAGTTCTGCCAATCAGTGCCCTCCAGTGCTGCCAGACAGTGCTCTCCAGTGCTGCCAATCATTGCCCACCAGTGCTGCCAGACAGTGCCATCCAGTGCTGCCAATCAGTGCCCACCAGTGCCACCTATCAATGCAAATCAGTACTGCCTATCAGTGCCACGTACCAGTGCCATCATCAGTGCAAATCAGTACTGCCTATCAGTGCCATCTAGCAGTGCTCATCAGTGCCACCTAGCGGTGCCACCTATCAGTGCAAATTAGTAACGCCTATCAGTGCCCATCAGTGCCACCTATCAGTGCAAATCAGTTCCCGCCTATCAGTGCAGCCTCATCAGTGCTGCCTCATCTGTGCCCATCAGTGCAGTCTATCAGTGCCCATCATTGCTGCCTCATCAGTGCCCACCAGTGCTGCCAATGTGTGCCCACCAGTTCTGTCAATATATTCCCATCAGTGCTGCCAATCAATGCCTCCACAACAGTGTCACCTATCAGTTCCACCTACCAGTGCCCATCAGTACCACCTATCAGTGCCACCTATCCGTGCCACTTACCAGTGCAGCCTCATCAGTGCCCACCAGTGCTGCCAATATGTGCCCAACAATTCTGCCAATCAGTGCCCTCCAGTGCTGCCAGACAGTGCCCTCCAGTGCCACCTATCAGTGCCCATCAGTGTCACCTATCAGTGCAAATCAGTACCGGCTATCAGTGCCACCTAGCAGTGCTCATCAGTGCCACCTATCGGTGCAAATCAGTACCGCCTATCAGTGTCCATCATTGCAAACCAGTACTGCCTATCAGTGCCACTTACCAGTGCCCATCAGTGCCACCTAGCAGTGCCACCTAGCAGTGCAAATCAGTACCACCTATCAGTGCCCATCAGTGCCACCTATCAGTGCAAATCAGTTCCCGCCTATCAGTGCCTCCTCATCTGTGCCCACCAGTGCAGTCTATCAGTGCCCATCATTGCTGCCTCATCAGTGGCCACCAGTGCTGTCAATATGCTCCCATCAGTGCTGCCAATCAATGCCTCCACATCAGTGTCACCTATCAGTTCCACCTACCAGTGCCCATCAGTGCCAGCTATCAGTGCCCATCAGTACCGCCTATCAGTGCCGCCTATCAGTGCCACCTACCAGTGCAGCCTCATCAGTGCCCACCAGTGCTGCCAATATGTGCCCATCAGTGCTGCCAATCAGTGCCCATCAGTGCTGCCAATCAGTGCCTACCAGTTCTGCCAATGTGTGCCCTCCAGTGCTGCCAATCAGTGCCCTCAGGTGCTGCCAGACAGTGCCCTCCAGTGCCACCTATCAGTGCCCATCAGTGTCACCTATCAGTGCAAATCAGTACCGGCTATCAGTGCCACCTAGCAGTGCTCATCAGTGCCACCTATCGGTGCAAATCAGTACCGCCTATCAGTGTCCATCATTGCAAACCAGTACTGCCTATCAGTGCCACCTACCAGTGCCCATCAGTGCCACCTAGCAGTGCCACCTAGCAGTGCAAATCAGTACCACCTATCAGTGCCCATCAGTGCCACCTATCAGTGCAAATCAGTTCCCACCTATCAGTGCCTCCTCATCTGTGCCCATCAGTGCAGTCTATCAGTGCCCATCATTGCTGCCTCATCAGTGGCCACCAGTGCTGTCAATATGCTCCCATCAGTGCTGCCAATCAATGCCTCCACATCAGTGTCACCTATCAGTTCCACCTACCAGTGCCCATCAGTGCCAGCTATCAGTGCCCATCAGTACCGCCTATCAGTGCCGCCTATCAGTGCCACCTACCAGTGCAGCCTCATCAGTGCCCACCAGTGCTGCCAATATGTGCCCATCAGTACCACCTACCAGTGCCCATCAGTGCCACCTCATCAGCGCACATTAATAAAAGAGAAAAAATATCTGTTTGCAAAACTTTATAACAAACTATGAAAAAGTTTTTTGTTTTTTTCTTTCCATTATTGGTCTTTATTCATTTATTTAGCAAAAAATACAAAACCAAGTGGAGATTAAATACCACAAAAAGAAAGCTCTATTTGTGTGGAAAAAAAATGATACAAATGTCATATGGGTATAGTGTTGCCCGACCGCGTGTAGCAAGGTCTCTGGCCATGTCCAGTCTAATGAGAACTTTCCCGGCCATAGATAGCTGACATCCTTCTGTATGTGGTGGGTTGTGAGGCATGGTGGGTGCAAGGTGGACAAAGTTATTAAAAGGAGACATTGCATTACAACATGCCCGCTACCAATCTAAAAGATAAAACTGCATTGAGGTAATAAATAAAGCTGTGTGTGTGAATGAAGCCTTGGGGCTCATTCCTGAGGCCGCTGTGGTCTGTACAATGTTAATAGCAGTCTGTTTATGTGGTTGGAGCTGCCTGGGGCTGTGTGCAGTCATTCAATGTTATGATATGAAGCAGATCAGCTGTACAAACACAGCCGCAGGTTGTAACATGACAGGCACCTGGGTGCAATGGCACAGCTCCAAACACAAACGGTACATTCGGGGGCACACTCACCCACACTGGTTAAATTAGGACCTTCAGCTGTGTTCGTACAGATGCTGCATCCTCCTAACCCCCGTTTACATCAGGGCAATTTGACATGTCAAATCGCAGCCTATTGCCGGCAACGGTACTGTCCGAATCGATGCAACGCCAACTTTGTGGTGCCGCACCGATTTCCAAAAGTAATTTCTGCACTACTTTTGGCAACTTCGGGGGAGATTTCAATGGACATTTGTGCATGAACTCGCACAGATGTCTTTCAAATCGCCCCCCGAAGCCGCAATGAAATGCAGGTTTGAAATCGAGCGAGTTCAGAAGGTGGCTTTTGCCAACGAACTGCTCATTCACAGGGCCAGAGTACCTGTGTGAAAAAGTTCTCAGGACTTGCTTCCATGTGATGTGAGGTCGGAGGGGGGGGGTGGGGGTGATAAAATCCCATGGGCAACCTGCGCTTTTTACTGCTACCCAACTGCTCTCCACGTGTAGCACCCTGATATTTAGGCAGGGTTGCTCCTAAATTTACCTGCCAGGTATAGTTGCCTTGGCTAATTGTTGAGGATCAACTGATTTCACTCTAAGTTTGTAATTGCTGCACTTCTCTCTTTTGCCGCTAGGTGACCGGGTACCTGGTGGCATTAGATATGAGAAGGGCATCGCAAGGTCAGATTATGGGTATATGGGGTATCCCAGCTAATGGGCAGGGGTTTTCTTAAATCCCTTGGCCTGCTGGGAGAACCGATATATTTGGGTGGAGTCAGGTGATCAGGGTTCTGTGCCACCTGGACGGCTGTCTGGGTGGACGTGTGTTGGACTGCCCCGGGCTGCTAGGCCGGAGATGGGGCCTATCCCGGGCACATTCAGCTGCTAGGCTGTCTGAGGGCCTATCCAGAAGTATGAGAGCAGCACAGGGTTGGGATTGCGGCTTGCAGTCCAGCCAGAAGTGATGGTTCTGACGGCCGGAGAACCTGTTGTGGTCGGAGGTAGAGGGGAAGCTGTCGCCACTAAGAGAGCAACCACCGTGTACCAGGGACCACAGCGAGTAGCTGAAGCAAGTACTGGAGCAGCATTCTCACCAACCGGGGATGGTGAAGAATCGTGAAACTTCACTGGGTATCAAGCCAGGGAACCAACCAGTGGAGGTGACGCTTGCAGAGCAGCCTTGTGTGTCAAGCCAGGGACCGAGCAGTCCAGTGTGGTGAGGCTTGAGAGGTATTTTGAGTGCCAAGCTAGGGATCTATCAGAGAAGCGGGGGTGATGCTTGAGGAAGATACTACCGTGAAGATTGGAGGAGCTCAAGGGATTCAGTGACAGTGAATCATCTAATCTAGTGAGAGAGACCAGGAGCTCAAGGGGTTGAAGAACTACAAGAAGTGATTTAGTGAAAGTGAAGGAACTGTTACGTTTGTGTTAGGAACTGTTAAAGACCGTTGCCATAGGAGACAGCATTCCTACACATGCAGATGTGGTGCCTTGCTAGATGCCTTTCTCTGCATGGCTGTCCTCCTGTTAAAGTCTCGGAGTCTGCCACTAAGGCCCCTTTCACACTGGGGCGGTGGGGGCGTCGGCGGTACAACAGCGCTATTTTTAGCGCTGCTGTACCGTCGTTCTTGCAGCGGTATTTGGCCGCTAGCGGTGCGGTTTTAACCCCCGCTGGCGGCCGAAAAAGGGTTAAAATCCCTCATACAGCGCGGCTATAGCCGCGGTATAGCCGCGCTGTCCCATTGATTTCAATGGGCAGGAGCGGTGAAGGAGCGGTGAATACACCGCTCCTTCACCGCTCCAAAAAAGTGGTTTTCAGGACTTTTTTCACCGTCCTGCCTGCGCACCGCTTCAGTGTGAAAGCCCTCGGGCTTTCACACTGAACAAACAGCGGAGGCTGTTTAGGAGTGGTTTGCAGGCGGTATTTTTAGCGCAATACCGCCTGCAAACCGCCCCAGTGTGAAAGGGGTCTTAATCTTGCAACTACCTAAGGGTGTCCTGGCCCTAACCCTCTCTCCCCCAAAAAAGACTGTTAGAGGAAATAAACTTTCTTTTGCATTCAAGAAGTGTCTGGCGCCCAATCAATCTAACTGCTTTGCACCCACTATGCCTCACAACCCAACCGTATACAGAAGGATGTCAGCTATCCCTGGCCCTGGAGGTTCTCATTAGACCAAAGGAGGCCTGGGACCTTGCTACACATGTTTAGCTGCAGAGTTAGCAGCTGGGGGTATACACATGCAGCGGCCACAATGCTTTGCTTCTCAACTGCTGCAGGAATTATACCCACTGTCGAAAACGACCCATTTAATTCAATGAGGCTACTCTGCAAGTGCCCACAACGGCTGTATCCACGTGGATGTACCCTCATGCCCCCCCTCCCCAGCGCCAGATGCTCATGCACAGCTTTTGTGATCGCTGTGTCTCTCGATTCTCCTGTACCATGTGATCGCTGTGTCTCTCGGATCCCCTGTACCTTGTGATCGCTGTGTCTCTCAGATCCCCTGTACCTTGTGATCGCTGTGTCTCTCAGATCCCCTGTACCATGTGATCGCTGTGTCTCTCAGATCCCCTGTACCATGCGATCGCTGTGTCTCTCAGATCCCCTGTACCATGCGATCGCTGTGTCTCTCGAATCCCCTGTACCATGTGATCGCTGTGTCTCTCAGATCCCCTGTACCTTGTGATCGCCGTGTTTCTCGGATCCCCTGTACCATGTGATCGCTGTGTCTCTCGGATCCCCTGTACCTTATGATCGCTGTGTCTCTCGGACCCCTGTACCTTGTGATCGCTGTGTCTCTCAGATCCCCTTTACCTTGTGATTGCTGTGTCTCTCAGACCCCTGTACCATGTGATCGCTGTGTCTCTCAGATCCCCTGTACTTTGTGATCACTGTGTCTCTCAGATCCCCTTTACCTTGTGATTGCTGTGTCTCTCAGACCCCTGTACCATGTGATCGCTGTGTCTCTCAGATCCCCTGTACTTTGTGATCGCTGTGTCTCTCAGATCCCCTGTACCATGTGATCGCTGTGTCACTCAGACCCCTGTACCATGTGATCGCTGTGTCTCTCAGACTCCCTGTACCTTGTGATCGCTGTGTCTCTCATATCCCCTGTATCATGTGATCACTGTCTTTATGGTTTCCCTATTGCTCTTTGCACAGAGGAATGTGAAGTACACTTCCGGGTATATGTGTCCGGAGATGACATCACGGGTGTACAGAGCAAAGGAGTGACGTCAGCACGCAGCGCACATACGTTTGGTGAATGCGCAATGAAAGGAGAATGCCAGGGACCACAGGTGGCCAATGATCTTGGCCTCCTTTGTCTTATAGGATTGATGGGTGATGAGGCACATGTGTGATCACACAGGTGTATGCTTATCCCCTCCCTTTCCCCCTATATATGCAGGTTATTTGGAAACACACCCGAAGAGCTCTCCCTTTAGGGGCTATAGGTGTTCCAGACAGTTGCAGATCAAACAGAAGCAGCTCTTTGGTTGTAGAGGATAGGAGGGTTTAATTCCACTTTAAAGCGGAGTTCCACACAAAAATGGAACTTCCACTTTTCGAAACCCTCCTCCCCTCCGGTGTCACATTTGGCACCTTTCAGGGGGGAGGGGGGTGCAGATACCTGTCTAAGACAGGTATTTGCATCCACTTCCGGCATAGACTCCCACGGGAGTCTATGCCTCTTCCCGTCCCTCCGCGCTGTCTCCTGGGAAACACACAGGTCCCAGGAGATAGCGGGGACCAGTTATGATGCGCAGCGCGACTCGCGCATGCGCAGTAGGGAACCGGGAAGTGAAGCCGCAATGCTTCACGTCCTGATTCCCTCACCTAGGATGGCGGCGGCATCTGGCGAGAATCGAGCGGGTTATCGGCGTCGGCTGCCGACATCGCTGGACCCTGGGACAGGTAAGTGGCCATGTATTAAAAGGCAGCAGCTGCAGTATTTGTAGCTGCTGGCTTTTAATATTTTTTTTTTTTAGATTGATGTAGGTGGACTCCCTCTTTAAGGCTGTCAGAAGATCCGCCTCTACAAACTCAGCAGTACCCAAAAATGGAGAGCAACTGAGCATGTGCAGAGCAGGGTGAGAGTGTATTACTGGATTTTAAACCGTATAGGCACTTTTTTGTAAACCTGCAAAAGGGGCCAGCCTAATGTGTGATCTATTCTAGCAGGACTTCATTTTCTGACTAAAGTTTCACTTTAAACTATTCAAAACTCGCGCTAAACTACTTAAAGAGGAGTTCCACCCAGGGGGGCCGTAAAAAAAAAAAAATTAAAAGTCAGCAGCTACAAATACTGCAGCTGCTGACTTTTAATTGGACACTTACCTGTCCCTGGGTCCAGCGATGCGGGAGATAGAAGCCCCGCTCGTCTCCCCCTCCGTTCAGCGGTGCCGGCATTGCAACTGTGGGCGCCGGGCTGTGGCTTCACAGCCTGGCACCCACTGCGCATGCGCGAGCGGCGCCACGCGCCGTGATTGGCCGCTCAATCACCTGGGACCTGTAATGGGTCCCAGATGATTGACAGGAGGGAGGGAGCAGAGCGGAGCCCTTCCTGTGCCGAGGGGGAAGTGATGTCACCAGCCCAGGCAAAGGAACAGGCAGACTACGAGGGACCACCTAGCAACAGGCATTTAGAGGTAAGTGAAAAAAAAAAAAATATCCAAATGTTTTTTTGTTTTTTTTTTTAGAATTTTTTCAGGTATTTTTGTTTTTTAGGTGGAACCCCACTTTAATAAATAAATATTTACACAAAACTGCAGCCGCTGTACAAAAGTGCTATAACCTTAATAGTGATAGAAGATATGAAAACAGCGCTGGCAGCATATATTATTCAATACACATCTTGGTGATTAGTGCCATATACATCAATGTGTTTATTGTCATACAGAATCAAAATAAAACAAAATTATATATAATATGCACAAATCTATAAGGTGCTTAGTGCTTATATGAAAAAAAGTGCGATGGTGCTCCAAACTTTGCAAAATGTGATGGGGATTCCCCCTTCAGTGACCCCGTTCACCAGAAACAATGGACCCTCAGCTTCGCAGTCTGGGGTTAAAAAAGCAGTGATCTATTGATCTGGGGATGTGTAGGATGGTTCCTCAAAAAACTCTTTCAAGAGGGTACTTTTCAGTAGAAAGTATGCGCCACACTCCAGTGGCATTGCTAGGGGGTAGCTTTTGGGGCTATAGCCCTGAATCTGGGGCCCATAGCCCCGAGTCTCTGCAGGAGTCCCGAAGGGGAGGCTCTCTGGGGACCCTGATGTAAGTGGGGGGGCTCTCTGGGGACCCTGATGTAGGTGGGGGGCTCTCTGGGGACCCTGATGCTAAGGGGGAGGCTCTCTGGGGACCCTGATTTTAAGGGGGAGGCTCTCTGGGGACCCTGATTTTAAGGGGGAGGCTCTCTGGGGACCCTGATGTAAGGGGGAGGCTCTCTGGGGACCCTGATGTAAGGGGAGGCTCTCTGAGGACCCTGATGTAAGGGGGGGCTCTCTGAGGACCCTGATGTAAGGGGGGGCCCTCTGAGGACCCTGATGTAAGGGGGGGCTCTCTGAGGACCCTGATGTAAGGAGGAGGCTCTCTGAGGACCCTGATGTAAGGAGGAGGCTCTCTGAGGACCCTGATGTAAAGGGGGGCTCTCTGGGGACCCTGATGTAAAGGGGGGGCTCTCTGGGGACCCTGATGTAAGTGGGGGGCTCTCTGGGGACCCTGATGTAAGTGGGAGGGCTCTCTGGGGATATATACACACGCACACACACGTATATTACTGTATATACATGTGTATGCCCACCCAAGCGTATGACTTTCTTTACTACGCTGCTATGGGCTCTAGCCCCAGATCTTTTGTAGACCTAGCAACACCCCTGCCACACTCCATAGATGGTGAAATAGAGAAAAAGCTCATAGTGAAATACCGCTAATATAAGTTATCAATAGCATTAAAAGCGCCACTTACAGGATATTTGGCAAAAACAGGCATCAGTGAAAAACATCTGAGTTCGCCGCTGTTTGGCGCCCTACAGCGGCGAGCTCGGATGTTTTTCACCGATGCCTGATTTTGCCTATGTAGTAATGGGACTACGATAGTGCGGCTGGCAATCTGACAATAACACTGACTAACTGTACTAACATCACCAGTGACACTAATACAGTGATCGGTACTAATACTATACACTTTCACTGTACTAATGACAGCGGCTGGGCAGGGGTTAACATCTAGGGTGATCAAGGGGTTAACAGTGTGCCTATCCAGTGTTAGTTTGTGTACAGTGTGCTGCTTTTTACTAAAGATCTCTCTTGAGCTTCAACACAGGGCTCTGGCCTTTGTTTGGACACAGCCAATCAGCGGGTCCCAGCCATGAATCATTGAATTTTGGGCCTCTCTACAGTGCATCCGGAAAGTATTCACAGCGCTTCACTTTTTCCACATTTTGTTATGTTACAACCTTATTCCAGAATTGAATAAATTCATTATTTTCCTCAAAATTCTACAAACAATACCCCATACTGACAACATGAAAGCAGTTTGTTTAAAATCTTTGCAAATTTATTAAAAATTTAAAAGGAAAAATATCCCATGTACATAAGTATTCACAGCCTTTGCTCAATACTTTGTTGAAGCACCTTTGGCACCAATTACAGCCTCAAATCTTTTGGAGTATGATGCTACAATCTTGGCACACCTATTTCTGGGAAGTTTCTCCCATTCTTCTTTGCAGAACCTCTCAAGCTCCATCAGGTTGGATGGGGAGCGTTGGTGCACAGCCATTTTCAGATCTCTCCAGACATGTTCAATCAGGTTCAAGTTTGGGCTCTGGCTGGGCCACTCAAGGACATTCACAGAGGGTCACTCCTTTGTTACCTTGGCTGTGTGCTTAGGGTCGTTGTCCTGTTGGAAGATGAACCTTCGCCCCAGTCTGAGGTCCAGAGTGATCTGGAGCAGGTATTTATCAACAATGTCTCTGTATAATGCTGCATTCATCTTTCCCTCGATCCTGACAAGTCTCCCAGTTCCTGCCACTGAAAAACATCCCCACGGCATGACGCAGCCACCACCATGCTTCACTGTAGGGATGGTATTGGCCAGGTGACAAGTGGTTTCCCTCAGACATGACGCTTGCCATTCAGGCCATAGAGTTCAATCTTTGTTTCATCAGACCAGAGAATTTTGTTTCTCATGGTCTGAGAGTCCTTCAGGTGCCTTTTGGCAAATTCCATGTGGGCTGTCATGTGCCTTTTACTGAGGAGTGGCTTCTGTCTGGCAACTTTGAAAGGGGTCCTCTGCTCGCTGAGCAGGTGGTCAGTAGGGTTGATGTGGAGGGTGGAGGGGCAAGTCAGGATTATCAGGTAGGAAGATGGGTTAATGTAGTTAGAGGTAGTGGTAGGGGCTCACAGAAAAGGAAGGCCAGTCCTGTGTTTGTGGACCAAAACAAGTTTGCCAAGTTGAGTGAAGATGTGGAAGTGGCAAACACAGAGGTGGCAGCCCTAGATGTCACTGCTACCCTTAACAGCTGGGAGAGCAGTCCATCTAGTAGGGGTGGTAAGGGTAGTACAGGTAGGCCTAGACAGTTGGTGGTAATAGGGGATTCTATAATCAGAGGGACTGTTAGAATAATTTGTCGCCAGGATCGTCTCAACCAAATTGTTTGCTGTCTCCCTGGTGCTAGGGTTCGGTATGTGGTGGACCGGGTTGATAAATTACTGGGGAATGGCTGGGCACGAAGTAGCTGTCTTGGCCCATGTTGGAACCAATGACAGAACACATGGAAGGTGGAGGTTCCTTAAGAATCAATTTAAATAACTAGGCTGCAAGTTGAAGGGAAGGACCTCCAAGGTGATATTCTTTGAAATATTGCCTGTGCCATGCGCAACACAGGAATGGTAGGGGGAGATTAGAGACCTGAATGCATGGCTTAAGATATGGTGTAAGAAGGAAGGGTTTGGGTTTCTAGAGCACTGGGCTGACTTTTTATTGGGGTACAACCTATATGCTAAAGATGGTTTGCACCTGAATGGAAGCGGGTCTGCTGTGCTTGGGGAGAGGTTTATGGAAAGGTTGGAGGAGTATTTAAACTAGGATTGAAGGAGGAGGGTGAACTGGAATTCAAAATCGGGCAGACAGGTCAGTTGGGAGGCAGACATTAATGGAGGGTGGCATGGGGATGATAGATGGGGGGAGGGTTATGGCAGGTGTAAGGTAATACAGTATACAAAATATATATCTTAGTTTGTAGACTCTACAACTTTCAGACAGACTAAATATTGTCCACTGATTTGGGTTATTTTTACCCAAGAGATGTAGCAGAATACATTTTGGCCTAAATTGATGAAGAACAATTATTTTTTTCTAAACTTTTATAACAGAAACAAAGAAAAAAAATTTTTTTTTTTTTTTTAAATAAAAGTCCTTTATGTATTAAAAAACAGTAATGAATAAATATCAAAAGAAAGCTCTATCTGTCCCCAAAAAATGATATGACATTATTTGGGGTACAGTTGTTGCATGACTTATCATTCAAAGTGTGACAGCGCAGAAAACTGAAAAATGGCCTGGCCAGGAAGGGGGTGAAACAGTCCGGTCCAGTTAAATGCATAGTTTACCCTTACAAACAAAAAACCTCCCTATGCAGATAAGGGTTCACATTGTTCTGATTTGATGCATTAAAATGCATGAGCCTCAAAAGCACATGGACACCCCACTTGTCGACAGGAAACACACCTCCACCAAACTTTAAAAAGGAGTCTCCTTCCCACATGTTGCCAGTAGTAGTAGAGAACCTCCGGCCCAAGCTGAAACACATAATCAGAATATGGTTAGTCGCAGCATAAAATCAGACAATAAGGGCAGGTTGCTGCTGTCCTGAAAGACTCCTGGAAAACAAATTACTGGTAAGTCTAACTTGAATTTTCCCTAAACGTCTTTCAGGACAGCACCTGAGAGGATAAAGAAGACTTACCAACTAGGGAAGGACTAAAACCTGCAGGACCTTTCTGCCAAAAGCCTGATTATTTGCTGACAGAAGATCCAGTCTGTAATATCGGACAAACATTAAGTAACTTGACCACGTAGCCGCCTTACAAATTTGATCTGGGGTGGCACCAGCTTTTTCTGCCCATGTAGTGGCCTAAGCCCTGGTAGAATGTGCTCGAATTCCCAGTGAGGGAAATAGCCTCGACTGAGAGTAGGCTGCCAGAATAGCAGATTTAAGCCATCTAGCAATTGACCCCTTTGATGCTTGGTGGCCCTTCTTTTTGCCTGAAAAAAAGTACAAAAAGTCCGAAGACCTAAAATCCTTTGTTACTTCAAAGTAATGTAATAGTGTTCTTCTTACACCCAAATTGTGAATTTGTCTTTTTTCCCCTGAAGGGTTTCAGCAAAAGGTTGGTAGGATGTCTTCTGCGATCTGCTGTAAACTGACGCTACTTTTGGTAAAAACCCCGGCTCTGTTTTTAGTATAATCCTATCTAGGTAGATGGATAAGAAAGGTTCTTTAACCGATAGATGTGATTGCAACTAGAAATAAAGTCTTATGCTGCGTACACACGACCGGACTTTCTGGCAGACTAGGTCTGACGGTCTTCCCGTCCCCCCTCCTGAACCGTACCAGGCCACATGCCCTCAACATGGGGGGGTGGGTGCTTTGGGGGAGGGGGCGCCCTGTGGGGCCCCTCCACCCCAAAGCACCTTGTCCCCATGTTAATGAGGACAAGGGCCTCTTCCCGACAACCCTGGCCATTGGTTGTCGAGGTCTGCGGGCGGGGGGCTTATCGGAATCCGGGAGCCCCCTATAATAAGAGGGCCCCCAGATCCCGGCCCCCCACCCTATGTGAATGAGTATGGGGTACATGGTACCCCTACCCATTCACCTAGGGAAAAAGTGTCAATAATAAAACACACTACACAGGTTTTTAAAATAATTTATTAAACAGCTCCGGGGGTCTTCCTCCGGCTTCGGGGGTCTTCTTCCGGCTTCGGGGGTCCCTCCGGTTCCTCTTCTCCCGGCGTCTGGTTGGTTCTTCTCCGCTCTCTCCGGCCTCTTCTCCCGGTGTTCCAGTTCTTCTGCCGGCTCCTCCGCTGTCTTCAGGCCGCTCTCTTGCCAGCAGAGGTCCGGACTTCTTGGCTTTTTGTCTTCTTCCCTCTTCTCTTCTCCAGATGTTGACACGACGCTCTCTCCGGCTGGACTGCTCTCTGAGGGCTCCGTTGTGACTTATATAGGTGGAGACCCCACCCCCTTATGATGTCACAGTCCCTGGGCATGCTGGGACTGTGACGTTTTAGGGGGCGTGGTCAACATCACCCGGTGACCACGCCCCCTAAACCGTCACAGTCCCAGCATGCCCAGGGACTGTGACATCATAAGGGGGCGGGGTCTCCGCCTATATAAGTCACAACGGAGCCCTCAGAGAGCAGTCCAGCCGGAGAGAGTGTTGTGTCAACATCTGGAGAAGGGAAGAGGGAAGAAGACAAGAAGCCCGGACCTCCGCTGGCAAGAGAGCGGCCTGAAGACAGCGGAGGAGCCAGCAGAAGAACTGGAAGACCAGGAGAAGAGGCCAGAGAGAGCGGAGAAGAACCAACCGGACGCCGGGAGAAGAGGAACCGGAGGGACCCCCGAAGCCGGAAGAAGACCCCCGAAGCCGTAGGAAGACCCCCCGGAGCTGTTTAATAAATTATTTTAAAAACCTGTGTAGCGCGTTTTATTATTGACACTTTTTTCCTAGGTGAATGGGTAGGGGTACCCCCTACTCATTCACATAGGGTGGGGGGGGGCCGGGATCTGGGGGCCCTCTTATTATAGGGGGCTCCCGGATTCCGATAAGCCCCCACCCGCAGGCCCCGACAACCAACGGCCAGGGTTGTCGGGAAGAGGCCCTTGTCCTCATCAACATGGGGACAAGGTGCTTTGGGGTGGGGGGGCCCCACAGGGCGCCCCCTCCCCCAAAGCACCCACCCCCCCATGTTGAGGGCATGCGGCCTGGTACGGTTCAGGAGGGGGGGGGGGGGGCGGCGCTCACTCGTCCCCACCCCCTTTCCTGACCGGCTGGGCTGCGTGCTCGGATCGGGGTCTGTTTTTTTTGGCGTAGGGGTTTCCCTTTATAATCCATACCAGACCTAAGGGCCTGGTATGCCCCGCGCTCACTACAATAGGAAAATTTGTTTTTCCTATTGCAGCGAGCGCAAAATGCAATACCCTGCCCTTGCGTCATATCTGGTCCGTTGGACCAGCATACAGACGAGCGGGCTTTCCGTCGGACCAGCACATAGACGAACAGACTTTCCGCCAGAAACTGAGTCTGACGGAAAGATTTAAAACGTGTTTCAAATCTAGGTCCGGCGGGCTTTTGGGAAAAAGTCCGCCGGAAAAGTCCGCCGGAGCCTACACACGGTCGGATTGTTCGGCGGACTCTGGTCCGCCGGACCAAGTATGCCGGAAAGTCCGACCGTGTGTACGCGGCATTAGTCTGGCCACATCCAGGTGATGTATGGGACCCTGCAGAAGTAAATCTTGTCAGAGAGGTAGCTGCCAAAATGGTTTGACTGCCATCTGCAGAACGGTGGTAAACCAAGCTCTTTTTGGCCAGAATGGAGTAATCAGGATTACGGACAATATGAACGGAATTAGCTGGAACAGGGGAAAGGTGTAAGCCAGATGAAAGTTTCAAGGATGTGCCAAGGCATCTATCCCCTGAAAACTGTCGTTTCTGTGAATGGAAAAGAAAAGGAGGAGCTGTGCATTTTCTTCTGACACAAACAGGTCCACCTGTGGATGGCCCCAGGCTCTGGTGACCATTGCAAAAACTTCTGGATTCAAGCTCCATTCTGCCTCCCGAATCCGTCTCCAGCTCAGAAAATCTGTGGACTGCAGATAAAGGACAGCAAATGATTTTCTGCCCACTCTAGGATCTTTGATGCCAGCAAGTGAAGCGTTTTGCTTCTTGTACCTCCCTGCTTGTTTAGGTAGGCTATGGAAGTGGCGTTGTCTGATAGAATCTGAACATGGAAACCTTGGAGGATTGGAGAGAAAGCATCTGCCCTTAGTTCCATACAAATTTGTGGACTTTTTGCCTCGGACCGGGACCATTCTCCCTGTGCTAAGTTCTGATCCATGTGGGCCCCCCCATCCCCACACGCTGGCATCCGTTGTCACCACTTTTACTATTGGGAATGACCATAGTAGGCCTTTTGACAGAATTGCCCGATTTCTCCACCACCAAAGCGATCATTTGACTCTGGTGGGAATCTTTACCTTTGCATCCAGATATTCTGTTCTGTGGTTCCATGCCTTTAGGAGGAGACTCTGAAGACATCTGAAATGTAGCCTTGCCCATTGAATGGCTGGCATAGTCAAGGTTAAAGTTCCTAGGGCTGACATAACCCTTCTGACTGACATTTCCTGATTTGTCTATAGCATAGCTATGATATTTTGGACTTTGATTTTTTTCTCTTCTGGAAAAAAAATTCTTTGTTCCACTGAGCTTATTTGGTACCCCAGAAATTGCACTTGTTGAGCCGGATTGAAGTTTGACTTCTGAACATTCACAATCCAACCCAAGGTTTCTAAATGACTGCAGGCCTTGCCCAGATCTTCTAACAATTTCTCCCTGGAAGGGGCAAGAAGAGCAGTTTGTCCAGGTACAGGATTACTGTGACCCCTTGAAGGCAGGAGAGGTGCAAGGGCTTCTGCCATCACCTTTGTAAGTATTTGCAGGGCAGAAGAAAGGCCGAAGGGAAGGGCCTTGAATTGCAGATGTAACACCTCGTTCCCCATGTTTATCACCATCCTTAGGAATATTTGAGACTGAGGGGCTATAGGGATGTGCAGATAGGCATCTCGTAGGTCGATTGATGCTATGAAGCACTCCTTGGTCAATAGGTTTTTGATGGTGAAGATAGAGTCCATACAAACCTCTTGTATAAGACTGATCTGTTTAGTGGTTTTAAGTTATGGATTAAATCAAAAACTTCCGGATGTTTTTTTTTTTTTCTTTTTTTAATTGGAAATATATGGGTATAGAATACCTGATAACGTTCCCCCAGTGGTACCCAAGTCACAACCCCTTGTTACCTCAGATCCTTTAACAGTTTCTTCATAGCTAGGGCCTTTATTACATCACATGGTAGGCTTGTTACAAAGTACCTTTCTGAGGGGTGACCGAAAATTCTATTCTGTAACCTTGGAACAGCATGTTTAGAATATACTGGTTTTCCGTCATGCTTGCCAATAGGGGGGAACATTTTGAAGCCTTCCTCCCACTTGTAACAGGCTGTCATTGCATTTTGCTGGCTGACGCAGGAGGATGGAAAAGGACATTTCCTTTGCCTTTTCCCCTCCGCCCTGAGCAGTTTTAATTTTTCTCTTGAGGTTTGTTACTTTGTTCCCGAGTCCTTTGAGGACGAAAAAAAATGTTTGACTGGCTGTTTCTTCTTCTTGACAGGAAAGGACTTCTTTTTATCTGCAGTTCTGTCAAGAACTGAATCCAAATCAGGGCCGAACAATAAGTCCCCTAACAATGGGACCCCACATAGCTTGTTTTTGGATGCCGCATCTGCCGTCCAGGTTTTTAACCACAGCGCCCATCTGACTGAGTTAGTTAGGGCTGCGGCTTTTGCTGTCATCCTAATAGATTCTGCTGATGCGTCTGAAACATAAGCTACAGCTGCTGACAAAGTCGTAAAGGAATCGAGAATTTCTTGCTAGGGGGAATCAGCTATTATATGAGCTTTAGGCCAATTCACCCAATATTCTATTTTCCTAGAGACACAAGTAGTCACCATTGCTGGTTTGAGGTTGCCCATGATGGATTGCCAAGCCCTCGTAAGCTGTTGATCCATCTTTTTATCCATGGGGTCCTTTAAAATCCCCATGTCCTCAAATGCCAGATCAGTTGATCTTGAAACCTGAGAAAAGGCTGCATTGAGTTTTGGAACTTTATTCCAAAGTGCCACGGGCAGTGGCGGCCTGTGCATTGTGGGCGCATGAGCGACGTCACCCCATCCATGCGCCCGGCACCTTTCAGGACGCCGGACGCATGGATTCCTATGGCGGGGGTGGTACTTTTTGAAGCACCTGATTAGAGCCAGAGGCTCTAATAGGCTTAAAAATAGGGTGGGCTTGGGGCACAGAGAGTGCTCCCTGATACCACCCAATTGTGTGATGATAGCGAATTCATTTTCGCTATTTTCATACTAACCTTCCTCCCTGCCAGGCAGGAGGCAGGGTGGCAGACCTTTTTTCCTGATTGACCAAAGCGCCAGGCCACCATATTGGATGCCTGGTGCTGAGGAAGAGGAGCAGAGACGACACACTGGAGGAGCTACTGCGGTAAGTGCCCTCTGCCAAAGCTGCGTGGGGGGGGGGGGTTTGGTGCAGCCAGAGCCACGCGTGCGCGTTGGGGGTTCGGTGCTGCCAGAGCCTTGCTTGTGGGGGGGGGGATTGAGTGGGCTCAGTGCTACCAGAGCCACATGCGCGCAGGGGGGTTGGTACTGTCATCAGAGGAGCCGCGTGGGGGTGGGTGCTGCCAAAGCCGCGAGTGGGGGGGGGGGGGGGTCGTTGGGCATAGTGGCTGCATATGATGGACACAGTGAGGCTGCAATTAATTGGGGGTGGGGAGTTCAGTATTTTTCAGTTTGTTTGCGCCCCCCCCCCAAAAAATTTTGAGCATCAGCTGCCACTGGGTGTTCATCGAATGGGAACCTCTTTTTATGTACCCTTGGGAAGAAAGGCTTTCTTTCTGGTTCAGCCCATTCTTTAATTGTCTCAGTGATTACCGCAGGGACCGGAAAAGTACGATTTTTGGGCTCACTGAGTCCTGCGTACATCCTGTCATGCAAAGACAATTCTTTTTGCTCTTCATCCAAGCCCAAGGTAGCATAAATTGCCCTTAGTAGGCCGTCTACTTGCTCCAAAGACAATTTATATTAGAAGATGCATTTTCCACCTCCTCCTCATCCGACTCTTCCTTAGAATGTTCGGGGGAATGTCCTTCCCGGGTATGAGGACCTACTTCAGCCTCCACTGCTGGGAATAACAGTGAGCTCTGAGAGAATTGTGAGGTAGACGGCTGACTTATGGATGGATTTGCGAGTGAAGATCAAAGGGATTGAATGGTGGAATCCAGTTTCTTTTTGACTGATGCAATCAAATCACTGCATGCGGAAGAAGCCTCTTCCTTAACTCAAGAGTCAATGCATGCTTGACATAGTGTCTTTTTCTAGCCATCAGGTAATTTTGCTTTGCATGAAGGGCATTTTCTTTTAACCCCCGGGTCAGAGCTCTAGGCCTGCCGTGACAAGGGAAAAAAGGAACAGAAAAACAAAAACCATCCTAGTGAGTCATCCTGAACTCTTCCAATATGCTCACCACAGGTGCACAGTGAGAAAACAAAAAGCCTCCTGTGCCCAGACAGGCCCTGCCAGCGAGATAGAGATAGATATAGATCAAAGTAACATAGGGCAGAACACCCTTCTGCCCCTTACCTGGGTCTTGCTGTTGCCTGTGCCTGTCCCACTTGCTGCGGCTCCCAAATCCATCCTGGTACTGCAGCGCGATGTATGTGGCTAAACGCCGGTTCCAGACTCTATTAGCGCCTCTGCGCCAGACCGGAACTGGAAATATAGGCACCAGACCTATTCCTCCCTCCACCCCCTGACGCCATGCGCCTGCTCCTAGGATGCCGCCCCACTTCTGGGTACCTCACTTCCAGCAGATGCTGTCCACTGACTGCCCACCCCCAAGATGACGGCGGCATTCAGAGAAGCGGCCTGACCTGAAACAAAAAATTATTTTAAACGGTTCTGTTCACAACTCTGTACTACAGTGCAGCGAGTTTTTAAAAAAAGCTTTTTTAGCGTTTTTGTGTATTTTTCTTTATTGCAGTGCTGTTCTACATCACAGGCAGTGAGAAAGAGGTATATTTTTTGGGGCACAGTAACTTTAAGCACTAAACAAGACAACCTGTATCTGACAGATTAATAAAGAAAATGATGAGGTAACATCTTTGATGAACACAAATTTTTATTTATACAGAAAGTGGTCACAATTATTAAACTAAAAAATTGGTAGCCAAATTTCCTTGATAAAAGGGGGCCTTATGTGTGGCCCTTGACATTGCAAAAGGGCTGTACATGGGCACTGAATGTGATTGTACAGAAAGCATAGAAAAATATAAGAAGGTAGCCAAAGAATACAGTTGTCAGATACCACAGCTGTGCTATGGGACAGGGTCAGAGACTACAGCAGTGCTACAAAAGATGGTCAGAGCCCGAAGGAAGAGTGCTACAGGGGTTGTGGAGAGAATGTACCATGCTTCAGGAGACAGTCATGGACAATACATGAGGCGTTTATGGATCACAACTATCACAGTCCCCTTAAAAATTAACAATTCTACATTTGCGTGCTCTTCCACCCTTATTAAAAAGTTTCAGGGATGGACAGCACAGAAAAAAGTATCAGGACTAAAAAAAAAAAAAAAAAAAAAAAAAAGTGAATAAGCCATTTAACTAAAATAATCTAGGTTAAATATGCTTTCCTTCACTGACCTGAGTAAGAACCTAGGTAAGAAAGCCACAGACTATTGTCTCCAGGGGCTCTGAGAGCCATACAATAAAGTGCCAAAGGGATGCAGATTTGGCACCAGAAAATAAAAAGTATAAATTTCATCTCAGACCCATAGGTGATTTACTCCAGGGCAGGCTGCACCATCTCCAGACTCCAGACTGGTTTCTGGCATGTAGGACAACACTGGGTCCTTCTCTACAGCCCACATGTTCGGCCAACGGCTTCTGACTACTTGATGGCCATTCTCACATTGCTCCTTCATCTATATGTGTGAAGGAAATAAATTAAACTATTTAACTAACAAAACTCAGGCTAATGAATACTTTTTCTTCACTCGCCTAAGAACCTAGGTAGCAAAAACACTGACTATTATCTACAAGGGTCCTGAGGGCTGAACAATAAGTGCCAAAGTGTTGCAGGTTGGGCACCAAGGAGTTAAAGTGTAAGGCAGCCCACAGACCATTCAATTTTCTTACCTTCCACCAAGGGTGGAAGGAAAGAAAATGTATTCCTCCATCAACACATTCAGTGATGAGATGGGGGAATGTCTCCTGCAGTGCTATGGTGTTCTGCCGGCAGGGGGACGCAGGGACCCTTTCCGGGTCGCAGAACACAATGATTACTGCTAGCAGGTATAGCCACTGTCAGTAATCGCATGCAACAAATCCCAACAGACTAGTTGTATCCAAGTCAATCAACGGATCCACTTTGGTAAAATTAGCCTGCCCATACATTGATCGAAATTCGTCAAGTCCCTACTGAACCAGCCAAATTTGGATCCATGTATGGCTTAGGTTTCATCTCCGACCCATGAGTGATTTACTCCAAGGCAGGCTGCACAACATCTCATAACTTGACCAGTTTCTGGCATGTAGGGCAACACCAGGTCCGCCTCCACAGTCCATATAATGGGCCTACAGTCTCTTTGACTACTTGATGGCCATTTTCACATTGCTTCTTCAAATAGATGTGTGAAAGACATAAAACTACAATGACAATTTTTTTTCTTCACTGGCCTGAGTAAGAACCTAGGTAAGAAAAACACAGACTATTGTCTTCAAGGGCCCTAAGGGCTGTACAATAAGTGCCAAAGGGGGTGCAGATCTGGCACCAGGGAGATAAAGTGAAAGTTTCATCTCGGACACAAGGGCGATTTACTCCAGTGCAGGCTGCACGGTATCTCCAGACTTGACCAGTTTCTGGCATATAGGACAATACCAGGTCAGCCTCTTCAGCCCATATGTTGGGCCAATGGCCTCTTTGACCACTTGATGGCCATTTTCACATTGCTCCTTCATGTAGATGTGGTAGTGCAGTGCTTTCCTCTTCATCTTGTCATTCAGCCAGTCAGCAGTAAAGGTTACAGCATAGTCTATTAGAGCAACCAGGGTCTCCACAGGAAGAACAGAACCCAGTGATAGAGGATGGACACGTGCCAAGTATAGAATTTCATTCTTAATAATGTTACCTGGATAGAGCAATTTAAAAATGAGAGTATAAACTATTTAATATAACCCTACAAGACAAGATATACCATAGAATGCCTAAATGTAATTAATAAGGATTACAGAACTTTCAATGTAGTGCTGTAGCTACAGGCTTGGACCTGCCTTACCTACTCTGGGCTACCCTACCATGGACATCGGGGATGCCAAGCGGCTCAGTACACACCTGCTCATTTATCAGACATTGAATCAAGTATCATATTCCATGCAATAATCGGGTCATTGATCTCAACTTCCATATGTAGAGTGAAGGTGGATTGGAACCAGGGAACCTTTGACCTGAAGGACAAATACAACTCAAGTGGCCTGTTCATAGTAGCAACATATTTACGTGGGCTAGAGAAAGTGTACTTCATTGGTACCTCACCGATAGGTCAGCATGGTGAAAAGAAGGTGAAGGAGGGTTCCTAAAGGACATGGTTTATTGTGACACACTTTTCCACATCTTCCAGCATCAGCTTCTTTGTGGATTTTCGCATTCGGTCACATGACACCTCAGAGCTGCAAAGAAGTTGGTATTAAAAGAGTTCCTACTGCCAGACACGGATTTGAATGGGGGAAAAGTACCTATATTGAAGCCCATCATGTGTCAATGGCTGCAAAGGCATCTTCTAAATGCAGGAAGTTATTATAGATCCAGTACCCAGGTGCTCAAAGTTGGTCCTGGAAGACTTCCTTCTGTCAAGCACAGATTGTAGGTTTGAAAAAAAAAAAAAAAAAAAAAGCGCAGGTACCTATATAAAGCCCACCATGTGTCAGCGAATGCAGATCTTGCTCTAAAGTGTCTGAATCTGAAGATTCCCCACTCAGGGCCAGCAGCCCAATATTTCTTAGCATGATTGGTCCAGGGGCAAATGCCCCTGTCTATTCTGCCCTGTCCTTTCCTGAAGGGGGCCTTCAAAATGCAGGAAGCCATAATGGATCTAGTGCCCATGTGACCTCAGCTCTACTGTGGCATGTGACCTTTGCTGACAACTTTGCCAAACTATACTGACTTTCAGGAGCTCTCAAGTTTTTATTCCAATTTATACATCCATAATCTAACCATAACCAATTATTAACCAATTTTTTTTTTTTTGAAAAGGAAATAAGTCTTTTTTTTTTTTTAAATTATAAATTTGTCAAGGAGATCAGCAAGATACAAATTACCTTTACGTGGGTTTATTGTTTTAAAAACATTCTATGTATATTTTGTAATTGTATGTACATAGGAGCAGTTATACAGTGTGTACCGTTGCTTCTCGCTCACGGGCGTACTACAGCATACACCCCTGTGAGGGCCACGTTTACCTGCATGGGGATGCATAGGTGTTATGTGCATCCCTGTGCAGGCAAATCAGTTTATGGCAATTGGAATGCAGCTGTGCACCAACACCGGCACTGTTGGGAGCAGCGGCTGTGTCTATGCAGCATCCCAAATGACATGAATGGGACTGCCATTACTGAGTATTTGTTGTTGCTAATTTATCTCTGCCTCTACCAGCAGATCTAAATCTCTATAATTTAATACAATTTTTTTTTAACCCCTGGTGGGAAAGAAAAACACACACGTTGGCTTAAAAAGAACAAAAAAAAAAAAAAATGAATAAAAATTTAGTTGTGAAATAGAGTGCTATAACACAATATTATTGAAGTATCATGGTAAAGTAGTCACTCGTGCTAATGGAAAGTTACTTGGCTTAGTACTACTATACAAATCTGACTTTTATTCATGAAGGGGTGTGGTAACTTTAGCAGAGGAGAGCATCCTTGAACAAATTATCCTTACCTACTCCAGAGAAGACTGATTGATCCATTAGGGTGATGCAGACGGGTCTGGGATGGGAGAGGGCACAAAGGGCCTTTTCCTTATCAAATTCTGGACACAAGATATCAGAAGTCGGCTCCACAAACGGACATGAGCACCATGTCATTCGGCAATTGTAGAAAACCAAGAATCCCCCGCCATCAAAGTGGACAATTAACCTAGTAAAAATGTACACACATCAGAAAAAAAAAAAAAAAAAAAGACAGTATCATACACATCAAAGTGAACCTGTCCTGGCTTAAAATGTTTCCTAGGCCTCATTCACACGGCAGTATACTTTCAGGTTCACTCATGTGCCACATGGTTCTCAAACAGAGACGAGCACCTGTGTCTGTGCAATCTCTGCATTCCCATAGACATGAATGGGCTGCCTGCACACAGCACCTAGTAATTCCAGCCACTTACAAAGGACATCCCAACATGCAAAAAATAATTTCAGGGAAGTGGACGTGGCCTTAGCTGTGCTACATATTGAGCGTGGCTTAAATGGGGTGTGGTTTTATAGAGTCTGAGATGACTTGCATAGTGCAGAATGTAGTACTGTTAAATAGGGAATGTACAGTGCGGAGTGTATGGCGGTGGGTAGTATGTGCAGGAGAGGAGTGCGGAGGTGTAGTTGGGTATAATGTGCAAGTGAGGCGTGTACAGTGGTGAGTAGTATGTGCAGGATGGTGTCAGTAGTTCTTTATTTTTATTCATTTTTTTTTTTACAATTTATTTTTTTATTTCTTGTTTTTCACAATGATTGGGGGTGGGGGTAGTGGACGGTGTCAGTAGTTTTTTGTTATTATTTTCTCTATTATTTTTTACAATTTTGTTGTTTATTATTCTCTTTAAATATTTTTTCACAGTGCTTCTGGGGAAGGGGTGGGGAGTATGTGGCAGTGATGGTGTCAGTAGTTTTTATTTTTACATATTGTTTTTTTTTTTTAACATTTTTTTTTTTTTATGCTTTTTGGGGGGGAGGGGATTGGGGCAGTGGACAGTGTTGGTAAGGCAGGGGGTGGTGTCAGTAGCTTTTTATTTTATATATTTTTTAATTGTTTATAATTTTTGATTACAATTTAATTTTTTTATATTTTTTGCATTTTTTTTTAATCAATCCTGTTTGGGGGGGCTTTGTTAAGATATCAGGGGTCTAAATAGAACACTGACATCTCGCCTTTGAGACAGAGAAAGGAGCTGAGGACACAGATTCTCCAGTCCCTTTCTCAGCATTGAAGATGAATGGACAGAAGACAGAGGCTCCTGTCCATTCATAAACTGAGCAGAGTAACACACAGGTTACTCCGCTCAGTTTTCACAGGACACAGGAACGATCTCGCTCACTGTGTCCAATTCAGAAAAGGAAGGGGCTGGTAAATGACCGGTCCCTTCCTCCGCTCTCCATCCTGACAGATTCCCACAGTCGGCTGGAGAGGAGAGAAGGGAAGCCGGCTGTGGGGGCAGAGAGGGGCGGAGGAGAAGGACAGGGAAGCAGAGAAGAACAGAGGGGGCAAGAAGGACACGGAGGGGGGCTGGAGGAGGAGGAGGATACAGGGAACAGCCGGGAATGATCGGTGCAGCAGGAGGGACAGCTGTGATCACCGATCTCTCTGTATAGCTTTTTAGCCATCAGCCATGGGAGGGAGAGAAGGAGAAGCGGATGTCAGCTATACAGGGAGATCGATGTTCACAGCTGTCCCTCCTGCTGCACCGATCATCCCCAACTGTGAACCAGGGGACCATCCAGGATCAGCCCCACAGATATTGGGCAGCACTTACGGGTGTCCGGGAGCCGCCCCCGAAATGCGGGAGGCTCCCGCAGCTCGCGGGAGACTTTGGGATGTCTGACTTAGACACGGCCCATTCACAGACTGTGTGGGCTATTTACTAAAGGCAAATCCACTTTGCACTACAAGTGCACTTGGAAGTGCAGTCGCTGTAGATCTGAGGGCATGCAAGGAAAGACATGCAAGGAAAATAAAAAACAGCATTTTGCTGGATGCTGGGGAGTGAATAGGACTATAGATTTCACTGGTGATATAATTACTCGGGAGTGATCGGTGTGTACTTGAGTGCAAATCTCACTAGTAACATGGATTATTGGGGAGTGAGCCGTGTCTAACAGACTACAGAGCTCCCATTCCATGGATACTAGGGAGAGAGCTGTGTGCACCAGACTGCAGATCTCACTGGTGACCTGGATACTGGGGAGTGAGCTGTGTGTACTAGAGTGCAGATCTCACTGGTGACCTGGATACTGGGGAGTGAGCTGTGTGCACCAGACTGCAGATATCACTGGGGATTCGGAGCGAGCTCATGATACTGGCGTGCAGATGTGTATAACCAAGGATTGGCGCCCTATATAAATAAAAAATGGTGAACAGGAATGTAGCTGCCCCTTTAAAAGGTGAAATGATCACCTGAGAGTAATATGTGTATCTAATGAAGGAAGTGGTGCTTACTGTGTTCCTATAGTGATTAGTTAAATTATAAAAAGCAATGTCAATAGTGTGCAACACTGAACATGGATCACAAAACAAATATCAGATTGCAAGCATAAAAGTCAGTTTGTGATAATAGTCCCAAAACCAAAACAAGTTGCTCCTAAATAGGCGACTTGTAGTTCTTCCACGGGTGCTCAATGGGAAGGTGGCAACTCACCAGAGGTGTTTGACCCCTTTTTGCAGGATGGTCAAAATGCACGTTTGGAAAACCTGATTGGTTCCACTGCCAACACCACTCGAATGGTCCCTCAGGATAGGATGTATAAAAATGACTCTACCAGAAGACATAGATGAAAGTCTCATGATGTAGTATATTGATTTGTTAATATAAAAGCAATAAGGTAGTGACTGCATTCACATGTGAGTGTGCCTGTCCCAGCACTAGGTGTTTGCAGCATGTGTAAATATGGCTATTCAAAGATATCATTGCGGCATGGACATTGGGCAGTGTATACTTCATTAAAAAGGTCATTGGTGCATGAATACTGGGGAATAGGGATGAGCGGAACACCCCCCTGTTCGGTTCGCACCAGAACATGCGAACAGGAAAAAAATTTGTTCGAACACGCGAACACTGTTAAAGTCTATGGGACACGAACATGAATAATCAAAAGTGCTAATTTTAAAAGCTTATATGCAAGTTATTGTCATAAAAAGTGTTTGGGGGCCCGGGTCCTGCCCCAGGGGACATGGATCAGTGCAAAAAAAAGTTTTAAAAATGGCCGTTTTTTTTGGGAGCAGTGATTTTAATAATGCTTAAAGTGAAACAATAAAAGTGTAATATCCCTTAAAATTTCATACCTGGGGGGTGTCTAGTATGCCTGTAAAGGGCGCATGTTTCCCGTGTTTAGAACAGTCTGACAGCAAAATGACATTTCAAAAGGAAAAAAAAGTCATTTAAAACTACTTGCGGCTATCAATGCATTGCCGGTCCGACAATACACATAGAAGTTCATTGATCAAAATGGCATGGGAAACCCACAGGGGAACCCCGAACCAAAATTAAAAAAAAACAAAAAAAAACACACACACACACAACGTGGGGGGGTCCCCCTAAATTTCATACCAGACCCTTCAGGTTTGGTATGGATATTAAGGGGAACCCCGCGTCAAAATAAAAAATAAAAAAAAAGGCGTGGGTCCCCCCAAAAATCCATACCAGACCCTTTTCCGAGCACGCAACCTGGCAGGCCACAGGAAAAGAGGGGGGGGGGGGATGAGAGAGCGCCCCCCCTCCTGAACCGTACCAGGCCACATGCCCTCAACATTGGGAGGGTGCTTGGGGGTAGCCCCCCAAAAACACCTTGTCCCCATGTTGATGAGGACAAGGGCCTCATCCCCACAACCCTGGCCGGTGGTTGTGGGGGTCTGCGGGCGGGGGGCTTATCAGAATCTGGAAGCCCCCTTTAACAAGGGGACCCCCAGATCCCGGCCCTCCCCCCTGTGTGAAATGGTAAGGGGGTACCCCTACCATTTCACTAAAAAACTGTCAAAAATGACAAGAGACAGTTTGACAATTCCTTTATTTAAATGCTTCTTCTTTCTTCTATCGTCTATCTTCCTTCGGTTTCTTCTCCTCGGGCCGCTCCGCATCCATGGCATGGAGGGAGGCTCCCGCTCTTCTCTTCATCTTCTTCTTCTCCAGGCCGCTCCGCATCCAAAGGTGGCATGGAGGGAGGCTCCCGCTGTGCGACGCTTCTCCTCTTCTGACAGTTCTTAAATAACGGGGGGTGGGGCCACCTGGTGACCCTGTCCCCCTCTGACGCACGGTGACTTGACGGGACTTCCCTGTGGCGTCACGGGGAATGCCACAGGGAAGTCCCGTCATGTCCCTGTGCATCAGAGGGGGGCGGGGTCACCGGGTGGCCCCGCCACCCCGTTATTTAAGAACCGTCAGAAGAGGAGAAGCGTCGCACAGCGGGAGCCTCCCTCTGTGCCACAATGGATGCGGAGCGGCCCGGAGAAGAAGATGAAGAAGAGAAGAAGATGAAGAGAAGAGCGGGAGCCTCCCTCTATGCCATGGATGCGGAGCGGCCCGAGGAGAAGGGAAGAAGACGCCGCGGAGGAGATGCTGGACGAGAACACCAGAGGAAGAACCAGAAGAACATGGAGGAAGAAACCGAAGGAAGATAGAAGATAGAAGAAAGAAGAAAGAAGAAGCATTTAAATAAAGGAATTGTCAAAAACTGTCTCGTCATCTTTATTTTTTGACAGTTTTTTAGTGAAATGGTAGGGGTACTTTTGTACCCCCTTACCATTTCACACGGGGGGGGGGGGCGGGATCTGGGGACCCCCCCCGCCCGCAGACCCCCCCAACCACCGGCCAGGGTTGTGGGGATGAGGCCCTTGTCCTCATCAACATGGGGACAAGATGTTTTGGGGGGCTACCCCAAAGCACCTTCCCAATGTTGAGGGCATGTGCCTGGTACGGTTCGGGGGGGGGGGGGGGCGCGCTCTCTCGCCCCCCCCTCTTTTCCTGCGGCCTGCCAGGTTGCGTGCTCGGATAAGGGTCTGGTATGGATTTTTGGGGGGACCCCACGTCATTTTTTTTTTTTTATTTTGGTTCGGGGTTCCCCTGTGGGGAATTCCCATGCCATTTTTATCAATGAATTTCTATGTGTATTGTCGGACCGGCAATGCATTAATAGCCGCGAGTAGTTTTAAATGACTTTTTTTCCTTTGAAATGTCATTTTGCTGTCAGACTGTTCTAAACACAGGAAACATGCGCCCCTTTACAGGCATACTATAGACACCCCCCAGCTACGAAATTTAAAAGGGATATTACACTTTCAATGTTTCACTTTAAGCATTATTAAAATCACTGCTCCCGAAAAAAAACGTCCATTTTTAAAACTTTTTTTTTGCATTAATACATGTCCCCTGGGGCAGGACCCAGGTCCCCAAACACTTTTTATGACAATACCATGCATATAAGCCTCTAAAATTAGCACTTTTGATTTCTCCCATAGACTTTTAAAGGGTGTTCCGCGGCATTCGAACTTGCCGCGAACACCCCAAATTGTTCGCTGAACTTGCGAACAGCCGATGTTCGAGTCGAACATGAGTTCGACTCGAACTCGAAGCTCATCCCTACTGGGGAATGAGTTGTGCATTTTGGAATGCAGATCTCACTGCTGCATGGACACTGGGGAGTAAGCTGTCTGTACTGGAGCACAGATCTCATTGGTGCATGGATACTGGAGAGTGAGCTGTGTGTACTGGAGTGCAGATTTCATTGGTGCATGGATAATGGGGAGAGAGCTGTGTGTACTGGAGTGCAGATCTCACTGGTGTATGGACACTGGGGAGTGAGCTGTGTGTACTGGAGTGCAGATCTTACTGGTGTATGGACACTGGGGAGTGGGCTGTGTGTACTGAAGAATTACAAGAGCTTTGTCTCTGCATATAAAAATTACTTGTCTGTGTCTTCCAATCCCTGGTCCTGTGTACTCAAAGCAGCAGAATAAATGTTACCTGGGAGTGGGGTCTTTCCAGTCTCCTTTCTTGTTTCCACTTCTAGCACGGGATAACTCGTTGGCTCTCACACTTCCATACAGACCAAAGTGAAAGCGCAGCCACTTGCGCACCAGGGTCTCCTCGCTTGTCCCGGGTGTGCTCTGGTCTCTAGGAGCTGAGGAGGGCTCACTTATCAATGAACAGTCTCCCTCTGACTTCCCATTATCCTGCGTACTCACATTATCCGCCTTCTCTTGTTTATTCATACGGCAACCAAACGCTAGGTATAAATTCTTCCCATGAACCTAAAATGAGGAAACAATGGGTGGTAAAAACGAAAGCATACATTTTACTAAACTGAATAAAAAATACTACATTTAAAGTGGAGTTTCGCCTAAAAGTGGAATTTCCGCTGATCTAATCCCCCCACCCCTCCGGTGCTGCATTTGGCACCTTTTTGAAGGGAGGTGGGAGCGGGTAGGTACCCGTTTTTTTTACAGGTACCTTGTCCCCACTTCCGGGAGACTGGGCTGCAGCGAATTACATCAGCAGCTCACCCCCCTACTCCTCCTTCCTCCCGGGCCAGTGAGAGAGCGCAGAGCGCATGCGCAGTAGGGACCCGGCCGTGAAGCCGAAGGGCTACACTGACGGGTTCCCTTACCTGCAATGGCGGCGGCAACACTCAACCAGCCAACGTAAACATCGCCTGTGGTGCAGACATCGCTGGACTCCAGGACAGGTAAGTGTCCTAATGTTAAAAGTCAGCAGCTACAGTATGCCCTACATGGATGTGCACTCACCCCTACATGTTGACCACCCATTTCTAGTGTGGTCTCTCCAGCGTGTGGGGATACCCCTGCAGAAGTCTGTTGGCTGACGTCTCATGCAGAAGAAAACCTCATATAGAGGGATGGAAATGACAAAAGAAGATCCTCATTGCACAATGCCATTACTAACGACTTTTTTTTTTTTTTTTTTTTTTAACCAAAAAAACACAATGGAATATTTCCACTCACATTTGAAAGTGCCTATAGTCCTGGCACCCGGCGTGTTTAGCAGGTGATTATTGGATAATTGGCCCACTCATGGGTGTCTTTCACCCATGGGGTATCCCCACACGCTGGAGAGACCACACTAGAGATAGGTGGTCAACATCTAGGGGTGAGTGCACATCCATGTAGGGCACCCAGTCTGAGCACATCTGCACATAGATAAGTCATTTAAGCACGAGCACTTTATATTATCACCTATTGGGACTGTATCAGATATATATGCGTGTATATAAATTTTGTCGACACTAAGCGCAGCAAATTGTTTATAGAAGTATAAGGGGGATCAGCACACCGAAGGTTTTTTACCTTAATGCAGATAATTGCACAAACAAGTGTAGCGCTAGAGATTTTGCAAGCTTATGATATAACGTATATATAAGAATATGAAAAAAAAGAAAAGAAAATAAGTCTATGTCAGTCCACAGTGTGCAAAAATACAGTCTCTGGTGATCTTCAGATATCACTTCAAATACGGAAAAATGTTGCTAATCCAAAGGGTACATGCAATTTCTTAATCACCACGTGGATAACTCATGCAGAAAATGGAGTGTGATGGACCCTCCACATAGAAAGAGTGAAGGCTTACCAGAGGGATTGAACTCATAAGAACATACGTTCGATGAGTCAATCAAGCTTGTATCACCAACAGGTAATAAAAAGGAAGGACCTCCCGAGCAGAACTCCAAACGTATCCAGAACCGTGAGAGAACCCTCTTTATAGTGGATGGCAAACCTTCCAATGGATCATCTCAGAGGAATAGCCCATATGAAATAAAAAGGGGCCACATAGCAGAATACCGTTTGTAAAACTAATTTATTAAAACAAGTAAACAACTTACATTTCTGTAGTAAAAAAGCGCTTCAAGTAAAATTATGGCAGGCAGTGGAGTCTCCCGACGCGTTTCGTCTTACAAGACTTCATCTGGGGTACCTCTGGTAAGCCTTCACTCTTTCCGTGTGGAGGGTCCATCACACTCAATTTTCTGCATGAGTTATCCACGTGGTGATTAAGAAATTGCATGTACCCTTTGGATTAGCAACATTTTTCCGTATTTGAAGTGATATCTGAAGATCACCAGAGACTGTATTTTTGCACACTGTGGACTGACATAGACTTAATTTCTTTTATTTTTTTTCATATTCTTATATATACGTTATATCATAAGCTTGCAAAATCTCTAGCGCTACACTTGTTTGTGCACTTGTAACTTTAGACAAAATCCTTATTTGTTGTGTGAGCTGCTGATGTGTTGGGTAAGCGCAGGGTTAAACTTTTCTCTCAAATGCAGATAATGCATCAAGAAAAAAAAAAAAAAAATATATATAATAATAATAAAAAAAATAAAAGAAACACACACACAGCTTTAGAACCACTTTAAAGTGGAACTTTAGTCGGTATAGCTACGTAAAACATTAAAAATAAGTGCCTAAAATGTTTAGAATCCAGTAATACACTCTCTCACCCCACTCTGTTGCAACATGCTCAGTTGCTCTCCATTTTTACGCATTTTTTAGGCACTGCTGAATTTGTATAGACCGATCTGCTGACGGCCTTAAAGCAGATTTAAACCCTCCTGTCCTATGATCCTATGATTTACTGCTGTTCGGGTGCTCTTGGCTTCAGCAAAATAGCAGTCTCCAGCAAGAAGAAAAAGGCGCAATGCTGGAGGCAATTTACAGCACACACTCATTTTGGTAGCATAATTATTAATGTGGAATATATGTTCCTTGCTAAAGAATATTTTTTTATAAAGCTATGGGCAACGTTCTGCTTGAAGTTAAATCTACAAGCAAACAAGTCCAGATACTTTGGCTGGTGATTTGTGATCTTTAGGTTCAGTTACCTGGCGATCTTGGAACTGCTGTCCCATCAAGTCTTGAAGAAGAATCTGTTTTGTGCTGCCACCAACCTTTGTCACCTGCTGGCCCACAAAAGGCGAGGTCACGGAGCAGAACTTCCTCACAGTGGGACCTTCTGGCATGTTTTCTCAACTCCTATACGAACCTGGAAAGTCATTTAATTGAATATACATGGAGTTGACTTAGTCCAAGTGAAGTCACAGAATTAGATTTACAGTCACACATTATACTTTACTATCGCCCTCCATTTTCATAGTTTTTCTTCCACTTTCCTGTTACAGCAGTTGAAACTGACCTGACCTGAACTCAAGAGGCTATGCTCAAAAAAAAATGCAGGCAGAAGGCAAGGCACTAGCCACAAGTTTCACTTGTTGACTCCCTAAAGATTATATATCCCACTACGGACTTACCATGCCTGGATCCAAAAAGGTACGCTTTAGGAAGGCAGCCATATTGGTAGAGGCAGGGCTTTGCTTCCTCATGTAAGAGGTTTGTAGACAGGCTGGAAGCTGTACACAGTTAGACAGCAGCCGGCCAAGGCTGGGGAAAGGGTTAAGTGTTTCTTGCTTTCTTCCCAGGTTTTTGGTCCTGGCCAGCCCACCTGTGCTATAAAAAAAAAAAGAAAAAGGGGGACAGCTGAGGTCCAAAGAGGTGGGCTGCAGTGGGTCCAAGAGATCCAGGATCACCTGTGAGAGGTAACAGAGGTACGTTGGACTGGTGGAGTGGGTACGTCCCTTCTAATGCAGCATAAAGTTACAGTGTGTAGTGACCTGGGACAAGTCGCTTTTCAGAGGAACACTGCACTTCATTACTGCACATAGTGAAAGCTCATCTCCAAGTCGGGGAACTGCACTAATGTTAGGCTTTTCACATGACTGCAGTCTCCATCTGGTCCTGGGTATTCATGAGCGCACTCTATGTGAAAGGTACCCCTGCGTGCACAGGCGCAGATGACCCCGTCCACCAATAGGTGTTCCCCTGATGAATGATGATGAGTGAATATTCAAGAAGCAACAGGAAAGGTGGAGGAAGCAGAAATCCACAGAATGGATGAAACCAGGGCCGTCTTTAATATTGATAGGACCCTGGGCAAAAATTTTCTTGCCCCCCTCCCCCCTCCTCCATGCAGTTTCGCTCTCCACCTGCTCCAAGACATACAATAAATAGCAGCTAGACTCAAAATCAGTTTACTGAAACAGATCAGGCAGCGATTACGATTGGTT
The DNA here is from genome assembly GCF_042186555.1 of Aquarana catesbeiana. Classification (NCBI taxonomy): domain Eukaryota; kingdom Metazoa; phylum Chordata; class Amphibia; order Anura; family Ranidae; genus Aquarana; species Aquarana catesbeiana. Next base: position 44,526,336 of record NC_133327.1, on the reverse strand, counting down.
GCCAGAGGTTACAGTGTATCATTAACGCTCACTGACTGGTTGCTAGAGGTTACAGCACACATTATGGCTCACTGATTAGTTGCTAGGGGTTAAAAGCACATCATCTCCTCACTGCCTGCTCACCACGGACTGGTGAGGTGAGGGGACCCATTAATAGACAGAAAACTCCTAGGGATCCTGGGACCCCAGGGATCAGTGGCAGTGCTGGGGGGAGGGGAGGGTGTGATCAATGACAATGCTGATTTTTTTTTTTTACCAACTACCAATATAAAAAGGAGTTTCAACACTGGCCACCAATGTAATAGGGGTTTACACTGACCACTAATGTAATAGAAGCATTCACAGTAACCACCAATGTAAGGAGGGATTTACACTGACCACCAATGTAAGGGGGACATTCACACTGGCCACTAATGTGAATGAAATGATTCTACACCAAGCACCAATGTAATGAGAAGATTTACACTGACCACCAATGTAACTGAGACATTTAGCCTGCGTTCACATTTGTGTGTGTCGGGAACGCATGCAAAATCACTTTACTGACACCACAGAAATGTGCTGCCCTTTAGCAGATACACAATTAATTGTTAATGACACCCTCACACATCTGCTGACATGTGCCTTGGCACATGTGATTTTAAAAAAGGGTTTGGGACTTTCTTCCGCATTTGTAGCGCATAGAGCAGGCCATTGAAATGAATGGGCTGCCCTACACGCAACCGTCATCTTTACCCACCCTGGCAGTACACCTTTGCACCCCAAACCTCCCCCATCCTCTCCACTACAATCCCCCTCCCCTTTAACTCTACCTGCCTCCTCTGCTCATCTTTGCACTCACCTTCCTTACCTCCATACATCCCCTCCTTGCTCACCTGTGCACCCCAAACTGTAATTCCTTCTCTGCCTACCTCTGCACACCCCACACTACCCTCCCCCACTTATTTGCTTAACAGGCTTATGTTAGGCTTAATGACCACAGTTGTAAAGGGACATGCTTGAAAGTCTTCCCTACCTCCCCAGTGGGCAGCATTCAGCATAGGTGATGGTGTATATGACCTCAGGGGGGCATGATATACATATGAATACTGCCTCTATTTACATAAGAATGCAGCCGGGCCGCTTCCATTTACATTTTAATGCCGGTGTTCTGCTGAGAAAGTTCAGCTGATAAGTTCCCCCTCTACTGCGCAGGCGCTGTGGAAGTGGAATAGCTGAAAATCAGCTGTACAAGGCGCCTGTAAGTGGGCCCCTCGCGGGCTCGCTTCGCTCGCCACGCTTCGGGCACGGCATCGCTTCGCTCGCCTTTTTTAGATTCCCCCTCTAGGTCCACTTGGATGGTAGGGAAGGAACCTGGACCCAGAGCGCAGGCGCCGTGTACAGCTGATTGTCGATCTTGAGCTTCGGATATCTCCGGCGGCTGTTAGTAGTTCGGACTGCGCAGGCGCTGCGCCTGCGCAGTACAGGGGGGGAACTTATCCGCCGAAGGAACTTATTCGGCAAGACACCGGCATTTACATGTAAACACAGGGTCTGCAGGTGAGTTATCCGTACACAATAGGGCAGAGCTGGGCAGCATTAGTAACAGAACTTCACACTGAGATATAAGGACACAGCACAGGACTAAAACCTCAAGGGATGAGGGAATTTAAACGGGGATAGTTGCCAAGTTTGAGGCAGCTGCTTTGGGCCCCACAACAATGACAGGGCCCAGGGCAGCTGCCCCTTTTGCACCGCCTTAAAGATAGTCCTGGATGAAACAGCAGCAGGGAGATCCTCAGGTACAGTTCCCTCTCCAACAAGGAGAACAATGAGCAGCACAGTATTAACATCACATCTCAATCCAAATCTAGCAGTCAGAGTGCCTTAGATCATCTCGAATGGCAGATACACAGCAATCAGGCTCAAGGCACAGGAACTGCAAAAGTTCATGAAAAAGGGTAAACTTTTTTATGGCCCTGTTTAGGCACAATTAAAATTTTTAGATGAATCCTATAAAATAGCAACTATTTACATTTTTGAAGCCAGTCCCAATTACAGTCTTGTTCCACCACATATGTATGGTGTAAACAGGACACCTAGAAAACAACTGTTCTCTGTTCAAACCACACATATGGTATGCAGAAAAATGCAGCTCAAGAGACATGGCGTGAACAGACCCTAAATATGACTGTGCAGTCCAACAGGTGTCAGAGTTGGACCCAGTGCATTCAGTAATCAGCACAGTAATAGAACTGGTTAGACATGCCTCCTCTCTTCCTTTGTGATTAGGGGGTGTGGCTGTTACTCAGCTCTGCCAGCAAAGAACACTGCAGGGGGAGAGCAGGAAAGAGCATTAAAAGAAAAAAAACTGTCCTCTACATTTAAATCTTCCAAATGTGTCACCCAGAGAGAGACAACCATTAAAATTCTCATGTTCTGGTACAGAACACCCGATGTAATTCATAAGTATGACCCTTCAGTCTCGCAACATTGTTGGCGATGTGGAACTGAAATAGGCTCACTGTTCCACATTTTTTGGCAGTGTCCTTTGATTCAACCTTTTTGGTGTGATGTACATTTTCTTATACAAAAGGTGACGGGGGTGTCCCTTCCGATGGATCCCTTGACCTATTTACTGGGCCTACCTCCATCAGGGATATCTAAAAAGACAAACAAATTAATATCCTACATATTACTAGCCGCCAGAAGACTTATTCCGTTATTCTGGCTATCCAATACCCCTCCCCCACGGTCCAGATTACTACTCTTGGTGGCTGAGATTCGGACAATGGAGTTTTTGACAGCCTCGGTACACGATTGTGTTTCCAAGTTCACTGAAATATGGGAACCATGGGATCTTTCGGAGTATGGGACCCCCATGACACCAGGCTCACCCTAATCTTAAGTCAACCTTATACTACCTGTGTATATGGCCTGAACTGATCTCAAGGACCCAGACTCCCTCCAATATTACGCTTATTTCCACACCATAGGGAATTGACCTAATATATCTATGTGTTTTGTTCCTGTGAACACTTTTTGTCACCTATATTTGTTACTTTATACTTTGTTTTTCTTTTTACTATAATGATTGCTATATAATGCACATGCATTGACAATGTAATGCTCGTTTTGCTAAAACTTTGTATTTAATTTTTGAAAATCAATAAAAATACAATTATAAAAAAAACTTTCAGAAAAAAATTCCGAACACAAATCATAACGTGGGATTACAGGGCTATAAAGAGAGTTTTAAAAAAATTGCCCAAATATAGACTTTAAATATTTTACTTTATTATATTGCAGCTTACCAACCATTAGGTGGCCGCATTCGTTTTCTTCTCTTATGCCGCGTACACACGGGCGGACTTTTCTACCGGACTGGTCCGACGGACTTTTGAACAAACGGACTTGCCTACACACGATCACACCAAAGTCTGACGGATTCGTACGTGATGACGTACACCGGACTAAAATAAGGAAGTTGGTAGCCAATAGCTACTGGCTAGCGTCGGATTTCGTCCATCAGACTAGCATACAGACGAGCGGATTTTTTGACCGAACTCAAGTCCATCAGACAAATTTAAAACATGTTCCAAATCTAAAGTTAGTCAGATTTTCGACCGAAAAAGTTCGCTGCAGGTCCGATGGAGCCCACACACGGTCGGATTGTCTGCCGGATTTGGTCCGTCGGACCAGTCCGGTCGAAAAGTCCTCCCTCCCAGCACATTCTTCCCAATCCCCCATCCTAGCACAAATAACCCCAATGATCACTGCTAGCACAAATCCCCTCCACCCCCACTTCACATGATACCACAGTGCCCAGGGCAACCACCCGTCCTGCCCACCCCTAGTCCTGGCCCTGAATGCAGCCATCACATCTAAGAATTGGTAAGCTGCAACATAATAAATGTTTGCTTTTAATACTGCTTTGCAATTTTACTTTAAACACTAAAAAGGAACAGTTTTATCCTACATGTTGTACAACATTTTAATAAATGACTGCCAATGTCCTTGAACAATAATGAGCGCTGTATACCTTAATGTTACTTTTCCTGCATTTTCATGTGCTTTTTAACCACTTTCCACCCACGTAACATATATGTGCAGCAGCAAAAAGGGCGGGCTTTAACACCCATACATATAGCTCCCAACTGTCCCCGCTTTGGAACAAAGTCCCTCTTTCCTCCTCATTTGTGCCTCATTTTGGTCTGATCTACAGTTGTGCTCATAAGTTTACATACCCTGGCAAAAAAATTGAGGTTTCTTGGCCATTTTTCAGAGAATATGAATGATAACACAAAATCTTTTCTTTCACTCATGGTTAGTGTTTGGTTGAAGCCATTTATTATCAATCAACTGTGTTTACTCTTTTTAAATCATAATGACAACAGAAACTACCCAAATGACCCTGATCAAAAGTTTACATACCCTGGTGATTTTGGCCTGATAACATGCACACAGGTTGACACAAAGGGGTTTGAATGACTATTAAAAAGGTAACCATCCTCATCTGTGATCTGTTTGCTTGTAATTAGTGTATGTGTATAATAAAAGGTCAATGAGTTTCTGGACTCCTGACAGACCCTTGCATCTTTCATCCAGTGCTGCACTGACGTTTCTGGATTCCAAGTCATAGGGAAAGCAAAAGAATTGTCAAAGGATCTGTGGGAAAAGGTAGTATAAAGCAGGAAAGGGATATAAAAAGGAAGATATCCAAGGAACTGAGAATGCCAGTCAGCAGTGTTCAAACTCTAATCCAGAAGTGGAAAATGAGGGGTTCTGTTGAACCTAAACCACGGTCAGGTAGACCAACTAAAATTTCAGCCACAACTGCCAGGAAAATTGTTCGGAATGTAAAGAAAACTCCACAAATAACTTCAGGGGAAATACAGCACTCTGAAAACATGTGGTGTGGCTGTTTCAAAATGCACAATATGGAGGCACTTGAAGAAAGATGGGCTGCATGATCGAGTCGCCAGAAGAAAGCCATTACTACGCAAATGCCACAAAGTATCCCACTTAGACTACGCCAAACAGCACAGAGATAAGCCTCAAACCTTCTGGCACAAAGTAATTTGGAGTGATGAGATGGAAATTGAGCTTTTTGGCCAAAACCATAAACACTACATTTGGAGAGGAGTCAACAAGGCCTATGATGAAAGGTACACCATTCCTACTGTGAAACACGGAGGTGGATCGCTGATGTTTTTGGGATGTGTGAGCTACAAAAGGCACAGGAAATTTGGTCAAAACTGTTGGTAAGATGAATGCAGTATGTTATAAAAAAAATACTGGAGGAACATTTGCATTCATCAGCCAGGAAGCTAAGTACGGGACGTACTTGGACATTCCAACATGACAATGATCCAAAACACAAGGCCAAGTCGACCTGTCATTGGCTACAGCAGAATAAAGTGAAGGTTCTGGAGTGGCCATATTAGTCTCCTGACCTCAATATCATTGAGCCACTCTGGGGAGATCTCAAACGTGCAGTTCATGCAAGACAGCCCAAGAATTTACAGGAACTGGAGGCTTTTTGCCAAGAGGAATGGGCAGCTTTACTATCTGAGAAGATAAAGAGCCTCATCCACAAAAGGCTTCAAGCTGTCAATGATGTCAAAGGGGGCAATACACGGTATTAAGAACTGGGGTATGTAAACTTCTAATCAGGGTCATTTGGGTAGCTTCTGTTTTGATTACGATTTAAAAAAGAGTAAACACAGTTGATTGATAATAAATGGCTTCAGCCAAACACTAACCATGAGTGAAAGAAAAGTTTTTATGTTATCATTCATATTCTCTGAAACATGGCCAAGAAATCATAAATTCTGCCAGGGTATGTAAACTTATGAACACAACACTATATATATAATTTCAAAAAGTGTTTCACAGTGCTAAACCTTTCATTCAGTTTCTAAATTGCTGTATTTGTAAATGTTAAAAGCCAAAATAAAAGAAATAATAGTGAAAAAAAAACCCCCAAGCACTTGTGGGTTTAACAAATTTTTTTTGTAGAAGTTTCCTTTAAGGGGGTGTGTCCTACGCTTACATACTTTTTTTTTTTTAAAAAGTGTCCCTCGTTCCCATTTCAAAAAGTTAGGAGGTATGCATAAGCCACATATATGCCCAGGGGCAACAGAGCTTTCCATGCTGAGAGCACCCTCACTGTCAAGGGCAGCTTTCGACCTCTAGGCTCCATGCATATTGAAGCTCATAAAGGGACGTTTTTGGGAGTTTGGGCTTTTTTTTTTTTTTTTTTTTAACAGCCCATAAACTCCCCTCTGTGTTATCCTATGTGTCTATGCACACATGGACGTTTATCAGCAGTGGAGTTTATGGACTGTTGTCTGAATGCCCTAAAATCACATTTAGGAGCAGTTTTTCTGACCACAAAAAAACGCTTAAAAACTTTAAATGCACATAAACGTTGATAAATGCTCAAAAACCTGGCTCACCAGCGTTTAATGTTTTTGATTCATTAAAGAAAACAAAACAAACAAAAAAAAAAGTTAATAAACACTATTGCAAAAAAAGCTATTGCACAGTGGATGTTAAAATAACGTTATAAAAACACCAGTAGCTTTCCAGTGAGTTTTTTTTTTGCAATAGCGTTCATTAGCTTTTTTCCACGTTAGCATTTTTTTGCGTTTTTTTTTTTTTTTTTCCCTTCAATGGATCAAAAACGTTTAACAGAGTGTTTTTACAGCTGAAACAATCCTCTGAGATCCCACTAGTTTTGTTTTTTTTTGTTTTTTACAGCCAAAAACTGCTGATAACAGCCTGTGTGTGCATGGACACATAGGATAACATGCTGAAGAATTTGACTGTAGAAAAAAAAAAAAAAAAAACCCACATCTGAAGCCAAAAACAGCAGCTGTAAAAACATCCAGTGTGTGTGAGGCCTTAATGATCAGGAGTCGGCGGGACCAGCTGTTGATCATGTGACCGCCAATCACGTGATTAAGCCCAGGGAGTAGGCAGGACTGGCCAGAAGACCCTGTTAAAAGGACAAGGGACAGGAAAGGGGTTAACCATTCAACAGCCACAAGTCCAAATATATAAGATATAAACATGTTTACAATATGAGACATCTTATACCGCACAATAAGGTGCAGCATGCAATAAATACATTTTATTTTTTTAAATTTAATTTATTTTTTATGCAAAACAAAAATGCATGCATGTTTTCCGACAAGTTGAGGGGTCCATAGAAAATCAATGATCATTACCCGCATGCTGGTTATGCGCTTCCATTGTATGGTGACAAGTCCCTCACCTGGATGAGCGCACATATAAAAGTAAAATGTGCAATGGGGCTCATTGATGCAGGACAATTAGGATTATAAACACGTTGTAAAGAACATCGATGTCAACATTGAAGACCAAAGACAAATCATCAACATCCTATGGATCCTGTCTGGATTTTATGGCAAGGCTTATCAGACTAAGGACTGGATCACAACTGAATCGCACAGGAATGTGTGCCATGTTCCCATGGGGTGCGACTCTTCATTTGAATGAGTTGCAAATCGCATTGGAAAAAAAAAAAAAGAAGAGCATGTACTGCTTTAAAAAAAAAAAAAGAATTGGTATCTGCGTTTGGGGTGCGTTTAACGATAGCAAATTGCAAGGGCAGTGCATTTGAGCGCAGTGTGGGAAACGTGCACAGAACGCAACTTTCCCATGCTGCGTTTTGGGGTGTACCTAGTGTTGCCACCTCATCCCTTTAAACCCGAACACATATGAATTACACAGGTTCTGAGGCTAATTTAATGCAGATAAGGCAACAAGTGAGTTTAATTACCACCTTAATCGGCCACACAGAGCCTGTGTAATTAATATATGTGTTCGGGTTTAAAGGGATGAGGTGGCAACTCGAGGTGTACCAGCCCTAAGGGCTCATTCACACCATTTCCACTGAGCTGCATAGATCAATACAAGAGCAACTAGAAAAACAATTGTTTTCTATGTGCCTTATTTACACCATCCAGGTGCATTGGTGCGGAGTAGAAACCCACTATGTATGCGTTTCTAAGCATCGCAACTCACCATACCGCAGTGCATTACACAGATCTGAATGATGTGTTATTTTGTGACATGTCAATAAAAATAAACAAAACAATGCAATGTGTTATAACAATGCAATAAATAAATAAAAAGGGGAAATGATAACAATGCATTGCACCACCCCTTCATATTGCCCACCAGCAGTGCAGCCGGTTTTTGTGTACTGGATGGCGTGGACAAGCCCTTTAAACAGCATTTCCAGTGTCAAACTTGGGACTGTCTCTGGACACCCACTATTACAAACACTAAGCTCCTAATAAAGGACTAATGAAGTAAAATCTTGAAATAAAGGAAGACTCTCACAAACAAACACTGTACCTTATCCCACCTGCTGCAACCACTGTACACCCCCAATACTGCACACCAATGGATTAATCTACTGCTCTCTAACACTCATAGGACCATACCACTTTCAGTACATGAGGGGGGAATATCATCAGTCTACTCCCAGAAACAGATGAGAAAATCAGTGTGCAATGGACTAGTCCAGTCCACCAGGTGTCAGAAGGGGGATGCCTGGACAAATTAAACAGGTGCAAGCTGAAAGGCAATTAAAATTGAATAGGTTTGTCCATATAATGAGAGCCAGAGGGAATTAAAGTGTTATGCTGGCCATACGCTATACGAAAAATCGTCTGAAATTCGGTCATTTGACCAATTCGTTTGTTTTTCGGCCAATTAATGGGCAGAAAATCGAAAATTGTTTGGACGTTTTTGAGCCGAAAAAACGAAGGACAAATTGGAAATTTTCTGCCGAAAGAACGATAAATTGAAAGGTTAATGTGCTTCCCGTCTGAACTGTTTGCACTAGGTATATGTAAAAAAAACGAACAAAAAACGGATTAATTTATGTCCACTGATTGATTTATCGGTCATCACATGATGGCACTACTATTTACTCTCACGGCCGAATGTTCGTTTTTCTAAAATGGGTTTGCCGATTTTTTTTTTTTTTTTTTGTTTATATAGTGTATGGCCAGCATAAGTACAACCTAACTGTAAACTTCTCTTATGTGGTCGCTTTTGTTCACTTGCCGACCAAGTTTTTTCTGGCACTTTTTGTTTACAAGTTTAAATCAGTATTTTTTTTGCTAGAAAATGACTACACAATCCGAATATCGTACGACAGATCGTACAACTTTTTTTGCTTAATAGTTGCAAGTAGAAATTCTATAGGTTAATAAAGTCACGAAAACTGTCGTACAACAGAAAAAAAAATTGGAAGTGATGTCCTGTGTTGTATTTGTATTGTATTTTCGGACGACAACTGTACTAACTAAACAAAAATCGTACAAACTCGTATCGTACAAGGAAAATTTTCGTGCTTGTCTGATCGAATAATATCGGATGAACTGTCGTGATCGGCTCTCGAAAGTAGTGTACACACGATCCCAAAATCGTATGATTCTTCCTCGGATGACAGTTTTCATACAATATTCGGATCGTGTGTACAGGCCATTAGAACCCCCAAACATTATATATATATATATATATATATATATATATATATATATATTTTTATTTTTTTTTAAGCCGAGACCCATGGAAATAAAATGGCGATTGTTGCAATTTTTTATGTCACGTGGTATTTGCGCAGCGGTTTGGCAAACACAATTTTTTGGGAAATAATATACTTTAATACATTTTTAAAAAAACATAATATTTACCCCAATATTTTTGGAAAATGTGAAAACTGATGTTACACATACCTAACGCGTCACGCTTTAAAATTGCTTACGCTCGTGAAATGGCGACAAACTACGGTACCTAAAAATATCTATAGGAGATGCTTCAAATGCCTTTATAGGTTACCTGTTTAGAGTTACAGAGGAGGTCTAGCACTAGATTAATTTCTCTCACACTAACGTTTGCAGGGATACCTTGCACATGGTGCGAACACCGTTTACGTATGTGTTCACTTCTGCGCATGAGCACGAAGGGATGACCAGCAGTGCTCTACAGTGCCACATCTATGCCCCATCAGTGCTCTACAGTGCCACATCTGTGTCCCATCAATGCCCAGCAGTGCTCTACAGTGCCCCATCAGAGCACATCTGTGCCCCATCAGTGCCCAGCAGTGCTCTACAGTGCCCCATCAGTGCCCAGCAGTGCTCTACAGTGCCACATCTGTGCCCCATCAATGTTCTACAGTGCCACATCTGTGCCCCATCAGTCCTCTACAGTGCCACACTTATGCCACATCAGTGCTCTACAGTGCCACATCTGTGTCCCATCACTGCCCAGCAGTGCTCTACAGTGCCCCATCAGTGCACATCTGTGACCCATTAGTGCACATCTGTGGCCCATCAGTGCCACATCTGTGGCCCATCAGTGCCACATCAGTGCACATCTGTGCCACATCAGTGCCCAGCAGTGCTCTACAGTTCCCCATCAGTGCCCATGAGTGCCACTACAGTGCCCATCAGTGCCACCCTATCAGTGGATCCTCATCAGTGCCTGTCAGTGCCGTAAATATGTGTAAAAAATGCGTAGAAAACTGTATTTTCATTTTCTTTCCACATGTTCCAAAAACTTGTGAAAAAAAATGACATGTTCAAAAGACTCATAATGCCTCATAGAATATACATTGGGGTGTTTGCTTTCCAAAATGGGGTAATTTTGTTTCCATTGTCCTGGTGCTCCATGGACTTCAAACGTGTGATAGGTCATCAGGAAATTAGGCTGGGTTCACACCTAATGCCGTTGCGGCTCACAGCAGGGGTCCTGTGCATCCTGGTTCACCATTTCAAGTTTGATTTCAGCCCAAATTTTGGGCTGAATTCGGACCAAAAACAGACAAAAAGACACACAGGTCTCCTGTGCAAATTCGCAGTGCAGCCACATCGGAGGTATGTGAACCGCCTCAATGCCATGGAGCCGAGGGGGGCCATCTTCCCCCTCACTCGGCAGCCAGCCCAGCAGGAGAGAGGATCTGATAGTCTCCGCCGCTACGAGCAGCTCTGGTAAGTGGCGGAGACCACCGCAGCATGGCGGAAGGGGGGCCCTCTCCTGCCCCGATAAAAGTGATCCGCCGCAGAGTCCACTTTTATCTGAAAGATGACCGTCCTCTGAAGAAGAGGATACTGGGGTTATGGTAGCTATCTGCTGCCATAAGAACGACAGTCCTCTTCAAAGTGCCGACGTATAATGACGGCGGGCGGTCCGTAAGTGGTTAAAGGGTAACTCCACTTTTGTGGGGAAAAAAATTAGCAAATAAAGAAAAAATAATATAGTGCATATAATTGCGACACTAATCATATTGTGATTGAATGTTATTAAAAATTACCTTTCCTTTTCAATCTGCAGCCGCTGTAATTTTCTGAGAATGCATTGCAATATGGCTACCTGGAGTTGTTCTGTACACAGAGTGTAAACTGACCACTCTCCAGAAACATCATTTCCTGCTTGTGTGATTGGCTCACCAATTTTCCCAGAAGTCTGCCTAAGATACAAATCAGATTTCAGGCATCCCCTGCAACAAAAAATGTAATTTTTGGAGAGATACTTTCAATAGGAGCATGTCTAAAGGAATGCAGGCCCAGCAGATTTCCTTATTAGTGCTCTGCAGCTGCACACCTGACAGTTAATGATGAAACCACTCCCATTAGACCCACTCAGAACAGAGACACAGACTCTGTTCCTGTGTGCTGTGTGAAGTGGGGGTGTGTCCCTTCCCTCCAATCAGCTCTCAGGGCTCACCTCACTGAGCTCTGCAGAGTGTAACTTCAGCTCTCCGCCCCCTGTTTTCTGACAGTTCAGACAAGATTTATAAATTATGGACTTTAAAGGGGTGTAGAGAAGAGAAGACTGCAGGCAAACAAGTACAACTTATGTAGGAGGATTTGTTTCATTTTTGCGTATCACCTGAGGCCAGTCACTCCACTGGGTATATGGAAGGGTTTACAACCGCTTCAAACTGAACTGACTTGAAAATGTGCAAGGTTATATGACCTGAGTCACGTTATTAGCAAAAAACATGACCGAACTGATGACACTACTGTTGACTGACTTACTACCTCTGCTAGAAGTCTGTTCCAAACTGCTCAACTGCGGCGAAAAAAAAAAAAGATCCCAATACGCGTATATTGATTGGTTTGCGCAAAACTATAGGAGAGATTTTTTTTTTTTTACTAGTAGTGGCAGGGATCAGCAACTTATAGCGGGGCTGCAACACTGCGGCGGACATTCTGTCACTTTTTACACTTTTTGGGAACCAGTGACACTAATACAGTGATCAGTGCTAAAAAAATATGCACTGTCACTGTACTAATGACACTGGCTGGGAAGGGGTTAACATCAGGGGGCGATCAAAGCTGGTGGTTATGTGGACTGTAGGAGGTGCTTTTACAAGGGGAAGAGATGGAATTTATTCCCTGCAGGGACACAAACTCCATCCTTCCACCCCACCCCCGTCAGAACGGAGCTCTGCCTTGTCTACATAGGCAGATGTCAGTTCGGTGGCTCTGCCTGACGATCGACGAGTGCTGGAAGACATCGAGTACCCTGCACCCGCCGATTGGCTTCTGCTGTGTGTAATCACAGTAAAAGAAAGCAAGCCGACAGCGGCACGTATGCGGGCCCCCCTACCCGGAATTGTCGGATCAACTATATATACGTTATATAGGTGCCACCCTATAGCAGGAAAACCGTTATACAGCGGACTTAAATCGGTTAAGGAGAGCAACCAACCAGACCACCAGCTGGCAGGAATCAAATATTTTTAGAGGCGAGTAAAAAAAGCTGGAGATGCCGGGGATTGAACCCGGGGCCTCATACATGCAAAGCATGCGCTCTACCACTGAGCTACATCCCCTTGTTGTTTTAGTTGATTGTGAACTCTTATATTGACCATACACTATACGAAAAATCTGCCGAAATTTGTTTGTTTTTCAGCCAGTTAATGGGCACAAAATTGATAACTGTTGGGACGTTTTTGAGCCGAAAAAATGAAGCACAAGTTTGGATATTTTCTGCCGAACGAACGATAAATTGAAAGATTAATGTGTTTCCCGTCCAAACTGTCTGCACTAGGTATATGTAAAAAAAATGAACAAAAAAATGCATTCATTTATGTCCACTGAACGATTTATCGGTCATTACATGATGGCACTACCATTTGTGCTCACGGCTGAATGTTCGTTTTTCGAAAATGGGTTTGGCTGATTTTTTTGTATAGTGTATGGCCAGCATTAGTTTAAACTTTTACCTGTAGTTAATCATGTTATAAGTCTTATCTGTAGGTACCCTGAATGTCTCCTAAACGTCACCGTTTAGTTGCTATTTACATCAGCTTCAGTCGATGACATCACTGAGTGTCCCGCGAATGCAGAGAGCACTATGCCGCAATAGTGACTGCCGTGCATTCGCAGAAGTGATGTCACATAGTAGGTGAGGTTGAAAATAGACACAAGTCCATCAAGTCCAACCTATGTGTGTGATTCTATGTCAGTATTACATTGTATATCCCTGTATGTTGTGGTCGTTCAGGTGCTTATCTAATAGTTTTTTTTAAAACTATCAATGCTCCCCACTGAGACCACCACCTGTGGAAGGGAATTCCACATCCTTGCCGCTCTTACAGTAAAGAACCCTCTACGTAGTTTAAGGTTAAACCTCTTGTCATTGCGGCCTGGCCATTTAAATGCCTGCAGAATAAGAACCCAGAAGGGAGACTGGAAAAAGATGGTAGCGCTAAACACTGGAGGGCTCTGTTTCAAAGGTAAGTCTGTAATAATGTGCTAGTATGTGGTGCACACTAGCACATTATGGTACAAACCTGCAAGAAGGCCAATTTAAAAAACAATATGTGCAGTTTACTACCACTTTAATATAGCTCCCAAACAGCCAAGAATTGTTGAAGTGGCTTGTCTTATGACAGATGTACAGGCAATCCCTGAGTTACGTACAAGGTTCTGTAGGTTTGTTCTTAACCACTTGCCCACTGGGCACTTATACCCGCTTCCTATCCAGACCAATTCTCAGCTTTCGGTGCTCCTACACTTTGAATGACATTTACTCAGTCATGTAACACTGTACCCATATGAAATTTTTGTCCTTTTTTTCCACACAAATAGAGCTTTCTTTTGGTGGTATTTGATCACCACTGTTTTTTTTTTCTTTTTTGCGCTATAAATTTAAAAAGACCTAACATTTTGTAAAAAAAAAATGCATTTTTCTTTGTTTCGGTTATAAAATGTTGCAAATTAATTTTTCTTCATAAATTTTTGCCAAAATTTATACTGCTACATATCTATAAAAAAGAAAAAAAATACAAAAAATACAAAAGTACAAGCCCAGGTGTGATCAATCATTGAAAATTGATCACATCTGATGACACCTGATGTACTGACGGCCTATCTCATTTCTTGAGACTTAGGCCCCTTTCACACTGGGGCGGTTTGCAGGCGCTATTGCGCTAAAAATAGCACCTGCAAACTGACCTAAAACTGCCGCTGCTGTGTCTCCAGTGTGAAAGCCCCGAGGGCTCTCTCACTGGAGAAGTGCGCTGGCAGGAGGGAAAAAAAACTCCTGCAAACAGCATCTTTGGAGTGGTGAAGGAGCGGTGAATACACCGCCGTCTTGCCTGATCCGACTTTGGCCTGCGACTTGTGCTCTGATGATCTTGAGGGTGAACTCCACGCCAAATTTTAATTTAAAAAACGGCATGGGTTCACCCTCCAAGTGCATACCAGGCCCTTTGGTCTGATATGGATTTTAAGGGGAACCTCCCTATGCCAAAAAAATGGCGTGGGGGTCCCCCCAAAATCTATACCAGACCCTTGTCCGAGCATGCAGCCCGGACGATCAAAAAAGGGGGTGGGGATGCGCAAGCGCCCCCCCCTTCTTAACCGTACTAGGCTGCATGCTCTCAACATGGGGGGTGGGTGCTTTGCGGCAGGGGGGGGTGCCCTGCGGCCCCCCCACCCCAAAGCACCCTGTCCCCATGTTGATGAGGACAAGGGCCTCTTCCCCACAACCCTGGTCGTTGGTTGTCAGGGTCTGCGGGTGGGGGGCTTATCGGAATCCGGGAGCCCCTTTAATAAGGGGACCCCCAGATCCTGACCCCCCTCCCTATGTGAATGAGTATGGGGTACATTGTACCCCTACCCATTTACCTGGGGGAAAAAAGTGTCAAAAAAAACCCACACTAGACCGTTTTTTAAAGTAATTTATTAGGCAGCTCCAGGGGTCCCTTCCAACTTGGGGGGTCTCTTCCGACTTCTCCGCTCTCTCCGGCCTCTTCTCCCGCTCTCCGGTTCTTCTCCCACTCTCGGGTGTCTTCTGCCGGGCTCCTCCGCTATCTTCTGCTCTTTTGCCCGCTCTTTTGCTAGCGCTGGCCTGGTCTTCTCCGTCATCTTCTTCCCTCCGGTCTTCTTCCGATGTTGACACAATGCTCTCTCCCGTTGTAATGGCGTGTGCGCCTTAAATAGGCATGGGGCGTGGTCACCGGATGATGCCATCCGATGACCCCGCCCCTTATGATGTCACTGCCCATTATGCCCCGGGCGATTAAAGTTAATGAACCCCGGGCTTTTAAAGAACTAAACCTAAAAGTGCATTCTATGCATCCAAAAATATAGAAAATTTACCAAATCACATCATTATTCTATCAAAAAAAGTCAAAGCAATAACTCCAAGGCCAATAATAAATAACACGTTATCTCCTCCGATTCTGCAACATGTCTGGTTGATTAATGGCCATTCAGAAACGAACTAAAAAGCATGGAATGAAAAGTGCGAAATGAAAAATGCGAAAACAAAAGCACGAATCAACACTCACCAAACTTCTACTAACAAGAAATTAACAGAAGGAGCCCAAAGGGTGGCGCTAAAGAGCTGAAAAACCACGTAGTATGTCACTACTTTCGTGATTGTTGGCCATTATTTGTGTGACTGTGTGTATGCAAGACAAGTTTGAGCCAATACCCTTCGGACAAAATTCCACAGTTTTGTTGGCCAACAATCCAATCGTGTGTATAAGGCATAAGGATGAGCTCAGGTGTGTTTGCAACCCGGACGTGCAGAGCTTCAGCCAAACACTAACCATGAGTGAAAGAAATGTTTGTCAAATCGCATGTCAAAATGCACCAATGTGAACCAGGGCTCAGTGTCTCAAGTAAGGATGAGCTCAGGCGTGTTCGCAACCCGCACGTGCAGAGCTCGCCAGGAAGTCGGCACTGCACAGCGCTAATCACAGCAGTGAGACATTTCTCGATCACTGCAGTCGCGGATCGGGAAAATGTCTCACTGCCTGTGATTAGCGCTGTGCAGTGCCGACTTCCTGGCGAGCTCTGCACGTGCGGGTTGCGAACACGCCTGAGCTCATCCTTACTTGAGACACTGAGCCCTGGTTCACATTGGTGCATTTTGACATGCGATTTGACAAACATTTCTTTCACTCATGGTTAGTGTTTGGCTGAAGCCATTTATTATCAATCAACTGTATTTACTCTTTTTAAATCATAATCACAACAGAAACTACCCAAATGACCCTGATCAGAAGTTTACATACCCCAGTTCTTAATACCGTGTATTGCCCCCTTTAACATCAATGACAGCTTGAAGTCTTTTGTGGTATTTGTGGATGAGGCTCTTTATCTTCTCAGATGGTAAAGCTGCCAATTCCTCTTGGCAAAAAGCCTCCAGTTCCTGTAAATTCTTCGGCTGTCTTGCATGAACTGCACGTTTTGAGATCTCCCCAGAGTGGCTCAATGATATTGAGGTCAGGAGACTGAGATGGCCACTCCAGAACCTTCACTTTATTCTGCTGTAGACAATGACAGGTCAACTTGGCCTTGTGTTTTGGATCATTGTCATGTTGGAATGTCCAAGTACGTCCCATGTGCAGTACACTCCTAATTAAAAATATCCAAATTGAGACCAATTAGCCATTTGTCATGTGACTTGTTAGTGTTACAAGGTCTCAGGTGTGAATGGGGAGCAGGTGTGTTAAATTTGGTGTTATCGCTCTCACTCTCTCATACTGGTCACTGGAAGTTCAACATTGATCCTCATGGCAAAGAACTCTCTGAGGATCTGAAAAAAAAAATTGTTTCTCCACATAAAGATGGCCTAGGCTATAAGAAGATTGCCAAGACCCTGAAACTGAGCTGCAGCACAGTGGCCAAGACCATACAGCTGTTTAACAGGACAGGATCCACTCAGAACAGACCTCGCCATGGTCGACCAAAAAAGTTGAGGGCACGTGTCCAGCATCATATCCAGAGGTTGTCTTTGGGAAATAGACGTATGAGTGCTGCCAGCATTGCTGCAGAGATTGAAGGGGTGGGGGGTCAGCCTGTCAGTGCTCAGACCATATGCTGCACACTGCATCAAATTGGTCTACATGGCTGTCATCCCAGAAGGAAGCCGCTTCTAAAGATGATGCACAAGAAAGCCTACAGTTTACTGAAGACAAGCAGACAAAGGGCATGGATTACTGGAACCATGTCCTGTGGTCTGTTGAGACCAAGATAAACGTATTTGGTTCAGGTGGTGTCAAGCATGTGCAGCGGCAACCAGGTAAGGAGTATAAAGACAAGTGTGTCTTGCCTACAGTCAAGCATGGTGGTGGGAGTGTTATGGTCTGGGGCTGCATGAGTGCTGCCAGCACTGGGGAGCTACAGTTTATTGAGGGAACCATTAATACCAACATGATCCCCTCCCTTCGGAGATTGGGCCGCAGGCAATATTCCAACATGGTAACTACCCCAAACACACTTCCAAGATGACCACTGCCTTGCTAAAGAAGCTGAGGGCAAAGGTGATGGACTGGCCAAGCATGTCTCCAGACCTAAACCCTATTGAGCATCTGTGGGGCATCCTCAAATGGAAGTTGGAAGAGCGCAAGGTCTCTAACATCCACCAGCTCCGTGATATCGTCATGGAGGAGTGGAAGAGGACTCCAGTGGCAACGTGTGAAGCTCTGGTGAACTCCATGCCCAAGAGGGTTAAGGTAGTGCTGGAAAACAATGGTGGCCACACAAAATATTGATACTTTGGGCCCAATTTGTCCCTCTTTTTTACTTAGGAGTGTTTTGTTGCCAGCGGTTTAGACATTGATAGCTGTGTGTTGAGTTATTTTGAGGGGACAGCAAATTTACACTGTTATACAAGCTGTACACTCACTACTTTACATTGTAGCGAAGTGTCATTTCTTCAGTGTTGTCACATGAAAAGATATAATAAAATATTTACAAAAATGTGAGGGGTGTACTCACTTTTGTGAGATACTGTATGTACAGTCAGGTCTATAAATATTGGGACATCGACACAATTCTAATCTTTTTGGCTCTATACACCACCACAATGGATTTGAAATGAAACGAACAAGATGAGCTTTAACTGCAGACTTTCAGCTTTAATTTGAGGGTATTTACATCCAAATCAGGTGAACAGTATAGGAATTACAACAGTTTGTATAAGTGCCTCCCACTTTTTAAGGGACCAAAAGTAATGGGACAGAATAACAATCATCCATCAAACTTTTACTTTTTAATACTTGTTTGCAAATCCTTTCCAGTCAATCACAGCCTGAAGTCTGGAATACATAGAAATCACCAGACGCTGGGTTTCATCCCTGGTGATGCTCTTTCAGGCCTTTACTGCAACTGTCTTCAGTTCCTGCTTGTTCTTGGGGCATTTTCCCTTCAGTTTTCAGCAAGTGAAATGCATGCTCAATCGGATTCAGGTCAGATGATTGACTTGGCCATTGCATAACATTCCACTTCTTTCCCTTAAAAAACTCTTTGGTTGCTTTTGCAGTATGCTTCGGGTCATTGTCCATCTGCACTGTGAAGCGCCGTCCAATGAGTTTTGAAGCATTTTGCTGAATATGAGCAGATAATATTGTCCGAAACACTTCAGAATTCATCCTGCTGCTTTTGTCAGCAGTCACATCATCAATAAATACAAGAGAACCAGTTCCATTGGCAGCCATAAATGCCCACGCCATGACACTACCACCACCATGCTACAATGATGAGGTGGTATGCTTTGGATCATGAGCAGTTCCATTCCTTCTCCATACTCTTCTCTTCCCATCACTCTGGTACAAGTTGATCTTGGTCTCATCTGTCCATAGGATGTTGTTCCAGAACTGTGAAGGCATTTGTAGATGTTGTTTGGCAAACTCTAATCTGGCCTTCCTGTTTTTGAGGCTCACCAATAGTTTACATCTTGTGGTGAAGCCTCTGTATTCACTCTGGTGAAGTCTTCTCTTGATTGTTGACTTTGACACACATACACCTACCTCCTGGAGAGTGTTCTTGATCTGGCCAACTGTTGTGAAGGGTGTTTTCTTCACCAGGGAAAGAATTCTTCGGTTATCCACCACAGTTGTTTTCCGTGGTCTTCCGAGTCTTTTGGTGCTGCTGAGCTCACCGGTGCGTTCGTTCTTTTTAAGGATGTTCCAAACAGTTGATTTGGCCACACCTAATGTTTTTGCTATCTCTCTGATGGGTTTGTTTTGTTTTTTCAGCCTAATGATGGCTTGCTTCACTGATAGTGACAGCTCTTTGGATCTCATATTAAGAGTCGACAGCAACAGATTCCAAATGCAAATAGCACACTTGAAATTAACTCTGGACCTTTTATCTGCTCCTTGTAAATGGGATAATGAGGGAATAACACACACCTGGCCATGGAACAGCTGAGCAGCAATTGTCCCATTACTTTTGGCCCCTTAAAAAGTGGGAGGCACATATACAAACTGTTGTAATTCCTACACCGTTCACCTGATTTGGATGTAAATACCCTCAAATTAAAGCTTAAAGTCTGCAGTTAAAGCACGTCTTGTTTGTTTCGTTTCAAATCCTTAGTGGTGATGTATAGAGCCAAAAAGATTAGAATTGTGTCGCTGTCCCAATATTTATGGACCTGACTGTATGTACGATTTTTATATTAGTATGTTACACACAGCCAGATAAGCCTGACAAAGAGCAGTGATGCTCGCAACTGTACAGTGGCTTGCTTGTATTTTGTACATGTTCACATCGAAGTAAAGAAGAATTGCATTGAAGCACGAGTCCCGTTTTTTTCTTCAATTTAAATATCGGTGGAGGATTGGGAGTCCACCTTCACGGTGCTTTGATAATCAAATCAAGTAAGAAAAGGAAGTAGCCCACCCAATTATCTATCTATATATATATATATATATATATTAGATAGATATTGTTTTTAGCAGAGACCCTAGGGGATAAAATGGCGGTCATTGCAATTTTTTATGTCACACGGTATTTGCGCAGTAATTTTTCAAACGTAATTTTTTTTCGGAAAAGAAACACTTTCATGAATTAAAAAAAAATACTAAAGTTAGCCCAATTTTTTTGTATAACGTGAAAAAAGATGTTACGCCGAGTAAATAGATACCTAGCATGTCACGCTTTAAAATTGTGCACACTGGTGAATTTGATGCCAAAATCTCCATAGGTGAAGATTTAAAAATTTGTATAGGTTACTAGTTTAGAATTACAGAGGAGGTCTTGCACGAGAATTATTGCCCTCATGCTAACATTTGCGGTGATGCCTCAGATGTGTGGTTTTAATGCCATTTACATATGCGGGCGCAACCAAAGTATGCGTTTCACTTCTGCGTGCGAGCTTGAGGGGACAGGGGCGCTTTAAAAAGATTTTTTTATTATTGTTTATGTTATTTTTATTTTTTTTTTGTTTTTACACTTTTCCTTTATTTTTATTTTTTTTATCACTTTTATTCCTATTACAAGGAATGCAAACATCCCATGTAATAGGAACAGGGCATGACAGGTCCTCTTTAAAGATCAAGGGGCTAAGATAAAAAAAAAAATATTTCAGGTTTCCCAGCAAAAAAACAACAGTGTTTACTCTATCTCTGTCAGCACCGGAAGGGATGTCATGATGTTGCTTCTAGCCACCGTGGGTCATAGAGATGGCCGGGGACCATCTGGTCCGCGGTCAGCTCTATGGTAAACCAAAGACGGTTTCATTCTCTGGCTCCCCGGTTGCGCGGGCAAGCTGGAAAAAGCAATAGAGGGAAGGAGGAAGGGGGACGTCCCCTGCCATCATCTGTAAAATCAATCAAGCGGCTACACAGCTGCTATAATGGCTTTTACATGGCATGGAAGCGCCTGCTGGAAAAAGAGATATCTGCAGCTGCAGGCTTCATTCAGATATCTCCATTTAAAGTCCAGGACATCATCACACACCAGTCCTAATTAACTAACTATAGTAAATAACTGACTAACTAACTGTAATATAGATTACCACCGGTTCTCTTTATAAAAGATATTCTCCTATCTCTTGTTCAACTCTTTGTTGCATACCTCTGAGTATTTTAGTTTCTGCAGCATATTTGGCAATTACAGAATCACAGTATATATAAAATAATATGCAAGGTGGTTGGAGGGAAGCTTCAGAATGGCAAAGATGTTTTTATTACAAATTATGTGAGCAGACTGCAGTTCCTCTTTAACTTCTTCAGATCCGCGCTATAGCCGAATGACAGCTACAGCGCAAACCTACTTTGCTGGGAGGGTGTCAACAGAAGTGCTCCTGCGGCCTGCGCGCCCCCTACAGGGGGCGCACGGTGCGCTCTGTGATCAGCGATTCCATAAGACTCACAATTGACTTTGTTGAGAAGTGGGTATTAGTTTTGTTGAACATTCCATCTTAAACTGATATTTGCACCTCAAAGCAGCTCTTATTTAGAACAATAATTTGTTGTTGCTTTGCAAAAGCCTGGAGATGCCGGGGATTGAACCCGGGGCCTCATACATGCGAAGCATGCGCTCTACCACTGAGCTACATCCCCCACTTCTAGTCTTTGTTGTTCAGTATTGTACTGTTGGAGTGGGAGGTGAAATTGGAGAGCTGAAAGGTTTTCATTGGTAACAATGAGACTAGGGTTGCCACTTTTTCTTCAAGCCAAACCCAAACACTTTAGCGGCGCACAGCCATATTTTTTTTTACAGTATAAACTATACATATATTTGCTATTAAATAAATTTTATGGGTCAGATGGTAGACGCACCAACTAGAAATAAAACATTACTGGATCTACTGATTACCAATACAGACAATTTAGGTAACAGCGATCACCGGTCAATTAGTTTCAGTATAAATCACACAAATAGGAAACATAAAGGGAATACAAAGACACTGAATTTCAAAAGAGCCAACTTCCCTAAACTACAAACCTTGCTAAAAGGCATAAATTGGGATAAAATATTAGGAACAAAGAATACGGAGGAGAGATGGGTTTGCTTTAAGAGCATATTAAATAAGGGCATTAGCCAATGTATCCCATTGGGTAATAAATTTAAAAGAGCGGACAAAAATCCTGGATGGCTTAACTCCAATGTAAAAATGCATATGAAAGCAAAGGAGAAGGCCTTCAAAAAATACAAGGTTGAGGGATCATCCTCAGCATTCAGACTTTATAAAGAATGCAACAAGAAATGTAAGGGTGCAATTAGGACGGCTAAGATAGAACATGAAAGACACATAGCGGAGGAGAGCAAAAAAAATCCCAAGAAATTCTTTAAGTATGTAAACAGTAAAAAAGGGAGGACAGACCATATTGGCCCCAT
The DNA here is from genome assembly GCF_042186555.1 of Aquarana catesbeiana. Taxonomy (NCBI): domain Eukaryota; kingdom Metazoa; phylum Chordata; class Amphibia; order Anura; family Ranidae; genus Aquarana; species Aquarana catesbeiana. The sequence continues at coordinate 44,503,717 of NC_133327.1, read as the reverse complement.
AAAGAATGAGGAAGGACATCTGGTTACAAAGGATGGGGAGATGGCGAAGGTATTGAATTTATTCTTCTCCTCAGTCTTCACGAGTGAATCGGGGGGCTTCAGTAACCAAAACTGCAGTGTTTATCCTCATGACACAACACAGGAAGCACCTCCATGGTTAACAGAGGACGGAATTAAAATTAGACTTGAGAAACTTAACATTAATAAATCACCGGGACCAGATGGCTTGCATCCGAGGGTACTTAGGGAACTCAGTCAAGTGATTGCCAGACCGTTGTTCCTAATTTTTACAGATAGTCTACTGACTGGAATGGTACCAGCTGATTGGAGAAAAGCCAATGTAGCACCAATATTTAAAAAGGGCCCAAAATACATCCCTGGGTATTACAGACCAGTTAGCCTAACATCAATAGTATGTAAACTCTTGGAGGGGATGATAAGGGACTATATACAAGATTTTAATAATAAGAATGGTATCATTAGCAGTAATCAGCATGGATTCATGAAGAATCGTTCTTGCCAAACCAATCTATTAACCTTCTATGAGGAGGTGAGTTGCCATCTAGATAAAGGAAGGCCCGTAGACGTGGTATATCTGGATTTTGCAAAAGCATTTGACACAGTTCCCCATAAATGATTACTGTACAAAATAAGGTCCGTTGGCATGGACCATAGGGTGAGTACATGGATTGAAAACTGGCTACAAGGGCGAGTTCAGAGGGTGGTGATAAATAGGGAATACTCAGAATGGTCAGGGGTGGGGTTCCCCAGGGTTCTGTGCTGGGACCAGTCCTATTTAATTTGTTCATAAACGACCTGGAGGATGGGATAAACAGTTCAATCTCTGTATTTGCAGATGATACTAAGCTAAGCAGGGCAATAACTTCTCCGCAGGATGTGGAAACCTTGCAAAAAGACCCGAACAAATTAATGGGGTGGGCGACTACATGGCAAATGAGGTTCAATGTAGAAAAATGTAAAATAATGCATTTGGGGAGCAAAAATATGAATGCAATCTATACACTGAGGGGAGAACCTCTGGGGGAATCTAGGATGGAAAAGGACCTGGGGGTCCTAGTAGATGATAGGCTCAGCAATGGCATGCAATGCCAAGCTGCTGCTAACAAAGCAAACAGAATATCGGCATGCATTAAAAGGGGGATCAACGCCAGAGATAAAACGATAATTTTCCCACTCTACAAGGCTCTGGTCCGGCCACGCCTGGAGTATACTGTCCAGTTCTGGGTACCAGTCCTCAGGAGGGATGTACTGGAAATGGAGCGAGTACAAAGAAGGGCAACAAAGCTAATAAAGGGTCTGGAGGATCTTAGTTATGAGGAAAGGTTGCGAGCACTGAACTTATTCTCTCTGGAGAAGAGACGCTTGAGAGGGGATATGATTTCAATTTACAAATACTGTACTGGTGACCCCACAATAGGGATAAAACTTTTTCGCAGAAGAGAGTTTAATAAGACTCGTGGCCACTCATTACAATTAGAAGAAAAGAGGTTTAACCTTAAACTACGTAGAGGGTTCTTTACTGTAAGAGCGGCAAGGATGTGGAATTCCCTTCCACAGGCGGTGGTCTCAACAGGGAGCATTGATAGCTTCAAGAAACTATTAGATAATCACCTGAATGACCGCAACATACAGGGATATGTAATGTAATACTGACACATAATCACACACATAGGTTGGACTTGATGGACTTGTGTCTTTTTTTCAACCTCACCTACTATGTAACCATGTAATGTGTATGAATGGCCATTAATACCCCAACTATGAGAGATAAGGTGATACAATATAGCTTCCTCCACCCAAAATGTTTCATCGGGAGTATGAGGTGTATCATTTATCTAGAATACAAGTACATAGAGCAAAAACATGTATTTATCGTAAGTGTATAGCTCAGACATTTTTTTTCTATTATGTCTAAAACTTATGTAGCGCTGGTAGATTTTTAATCTACTGTTGATAGGTAAATTTAGTGGGTTATCTGTTCATACATAGTCAGATTTGCCTCTGTTCCAGCTCGGCTGAGTTGCATGTAATTTCACACTGCGCCTGTGGGTGTCGTTGTTACTATGGGCCGGTGTTGGAAAGGCAACACTTTGAAGTGTATAAGTGCTCCTCTGTCCCGGAGATAACTCAGTGGAGGTGGTCCTCCAAGTTGCATTCTGGGAGGGGGTATTTATGGGACAGACGCCATGTTTAGGGATTTTTTCCGTCCACCTGCTGGCCCTCCTGGCCGACAGGTATGCGCTAAGAGTACTACCTCGTGGTCTTCCGATCAGGAGGCCCACGGCGCTGCGGCATGTGGGTGGGCCCAGAGGCTTGTCTTGGGCCTACCACAGCAGCAGAGGAATGGTCCTGGGCTGTCTATCCTAAGTGAAGAAGCTGGACAACTGAGAAGATCCCAGGGGAGGACCCAACATGGAAGGATCATGCAGAGTGATGGTCTGGAGAGGGGCCTGGTGACTCAGTTGGAGGACGTATCCTAAAGTAATCCTACTGCATAGTGCGGCCGGGTTGGCTTAAAGGTCCTAGTGCTATGTCCGTTGTTCATCGTGAACCAATACATTCTGTGGCAGAGGATCGTACGGGTTTTGTTTCATTCAAGTCTGTGGCAGAGACTTTTGTTCGTGCTGCGTGCTGGCTGCTAGGTTAGTGAGAGAAACCTATCCAGGCGGGCAAAGATTCAATCCTACAGAGAGAATATTATCAGCTACAAGTTTTCAATCCCTAATGCTACACAAAGAACATTAAGAAAAGGTATTTGAGCTTCCCTGCAACTTTCTTTCTGCCTCTTTCCTGCTATTTCCTTCAATTTTATGTTTATTAAAGCATTGGAAAAGATACTCAAGTGTCTGGTGCCTACATCGTTTATGGTAAACTCAACGGGTCCCTAGACACGGTTCCGGTGAAATAGAGGTAAAGAAGATGATGGTAACAGCCCGCTTAAACCAGCAGCTCCACCGAGAGTTATTGCTACATGTGGGGGCGTCGTCCGGGATTTGTTAGCCGTCAACCTCCTGCAACCCTGAGAAGTATTTTACCAGGAGTTTATGTTGGAATAAATTACTGGACTTTGTCATTTTTCGAGAAAAGAAGGGGTTAAAGTTGCAGGACTTTATTTCTGACTGCGTAGGCTGCGAGTGAGAAGTAAAGGCCCGGGAGCTATATGATCAGAAGAACAAGTGAGAGGAGCCTAGCCTACTTGTTGCCACGTGGGACGCGTGTGTGTGTTTGGTGCCAGAGAAGAAGAGAGGCAACGTGATCATGCTGAGAAGATCAGAGTGCGGCCATGTCTTTTTCATTGATACAGCCAACTGTGGGACCTAGGATGTTCCCTACGAGTACCGCTGCGGGTGCTATGTTGACCGGAACCTTGCTGACAGATACCGGTATTCGTCTGAAACCGCAGGGGAGGTTTGTTCTCTACACAGTCGGAGATATTGAAGGGCTGGGCATGCTTTGCCACAAGTGTGAAGGACTGGCCATACATCTCCGTCCATTTGGTCGTTGTTTGCAGTACGGAGAATATTTGTTCATTGTGGAGCAACATACTATGTCGCCCCGTGCTTATCGGGTGGAATGGGCTAGAGGAATTGCCACAGTGGAAGCTGCTACTATTGCTTCTGGAGAGCGACAGGCTGTGATTTCGTCTGTTGCCACCGAGAGTGTTCCTGAGGGAGATACCGCTGTCACTACTTCATCAGCGGACATTACTTTGATTTCTGCGTCCACTACACCTATCCCCGTTGCACCTGTCCAGAGGAAGGTGGGATATGTGAAGGCTTCCCGCGGCCGTGGTCGAGGCCTACCCCAGAGACTACCCAAACCGGAGCCGGCGAAATGCATGGATCCTGAGAAATCCACGTCAGGAACGGGTGAGAGATCAAAGGGAAACATGTCTAGGACTCTGTGTAAGTATTTGCCGGCAGAAGAATTGAGAGACTCGGAGATAGATTCTATGTCAGATCTCTCTGGTGATGATGATTTATTTGAGAAAATGTCACAGGAACTGATGTGGGCTCAGGGTGAAGATGTTGCTTCTGCCTTAACTTTCTTAGAGTGGACAGTTATGGACTCTGGGAAGACATCACCTTGTGTGGAGCCGCACAGTACTACTAAGGAGACATTGTCCAAAGTTGCTAATTTGCTTCCGACACCCGTCGGATCTATGGTGAGTAAATCACCGAACTCTTGTGTGCCTCCTGGTTTGGGGAAAAAATAGATCTTTGCCTAAACTTGCACGCTTGCAGAGGGTGCTTAACAAACGTGTTGCTACAGAATATGGTCTGGAGTTTCCCTATGTTACTCAGGACATTATGCAAGAAATTGAGGCCAACCGGGAGTTTTGGTACAGTGAAGCTGTTTGGGACTATTTGTCTGTGCCTAAGCCTTTCCGGAAGACTGGATGTTCTGTTGCCATGGATGAACGCTTCAGTGGATGTTTCCTACACTGGAACTATGGTCGGCACATCTATGCTGACAAAGTGGTCATTTGCAGGCCTGGAAAAGATGATATTGTATACTTTATTACTACAGTGGATAAACTGGGAAAGAAACTGACATTGCCAGATCCCCGGTTTTATTGGTGATTATGAATAAAGAACTTTGGGGTGTATAGTTAGATAGTGTTAGCGTCTGGAGATCTTCGTGGTCAAGAAATAATGTTTATCCCAGTGCTTCTAAATCCAAAGACTCTTTGCTAGCTGGATTTTCTTTATTGAAAGGAGGTGATGTACCCAAAAATAGGGATGGACTTCTAAAGTTACTTTAGTTTGTTTCATTAAAAGATATATGGGAAGAGAGTGTCATTCTTCTTTTGGGATGAGACTTTGCTCCTAAACTGTTTAATTTAGAGTGTGACTAACTTTGTTTTTTTTCAGGAAAAATTGGATCCCTTATCTAGTTGTTAGGCTTTTCAGCTAGATAGATAGTGGGGGTTGTGACAATTATAATGTGTTTTTGTTTGCGGATGTGAACATATTATTATATAAGTGTTGAAACTGTAATATCTCTATACTGTCCTTCCTTCTTCTTTGCCCTTATCCAAGTTTTTAAGTTCAAATACCTACTCTCAGGCTTGGGAGCTATTTTGTCAGACGTTGAGGACAACGTCTATTGTAGTGGGGGAAGATGTAGCGCTGGTAGATTTTTAATCTACTGTTGATAGGTAAATTTAGTGGGTAATCTGTTTATACATAGTCAGATTTGCCTCTGTTCCAGCTGAGTTGCATGTAATTTCACACTGCGCCTGTGGGTGTCGTTGTTACTATGGGCCGATGTTGGAAAGGCAACACTTTGAAGTGTATAAGTGCTCCTCTGTCCCGGAGATAACTCAGTGGAGGTGGTCCTCCGAGTTGCATTCTGGGAGAGGGTATTTATGGGACAGACGCCATGTTTAGGGGTTTTTTTCCATCCACCTGCAGGCCCTCCTGGCCGACAGGTATGCGCTAAGAGTACTACCTCATGGTCCTCCGATCGGGAGGCCCACGGCGCTGCGGCGTGTGGGTGGGCCCAGAGGCTTGTCTGGGGCCTACCACAGCAGCAGAGGAATGGTCCTGGGCTGTCTATCCTAAGTGAAGAAGCTGGACAACTGAGAAGATCCCAGGGGAGGACCCATCATGGAAGGATCATGCAGAGTGCTGGTCTGGAGAGGGGCCTGGTGACTCAGTTGGAGGACGTATCCTAAAGTAATCCTACCGCATAGTGCGGCTGGGTTGGCTTAAAGGTCCTAGTGCTATGTCCGTTGCTCATCGTAAACCAATACATCCTGTGGCAGAGGATCGTACGGGTTTTTTTTTCAATCAAGTCTGTTGCAGAGACTTTTGTTCGTGCTGCGTGCTGGCTGCTAGGTTAGTGAGAGAAACCTATCCAGGCGGGCAAAGATTCAATCCTACAGAGAGAATGTATTCAGCTACAAGTTTTCAATCCCTAATGCTACACAAAGAACATTAAGAAAAGGTATTTGAGCTTCCCTGCAACTTTCCTTCTGCCTCTTTCCTGCTACTTCCTTCAATTTTATGTTTATTAAAGCATTGGAAAAGATACTCAAGTGTCCGGTGCCTACATCGTACACGGTAAACTCAACGAGACCCTAGACCCGGTTCCGGTGAAATAGAGGCAAAGAAGGTGTCGGTAACAGCCCGCTTAAACCAGCAGCTCCACCGAGAGTTATTGCTACACTTACAATCAATTAAATGGTGTTGTAGATAGACATTCCATGTTTCAATTAAAAACAGATTTTGAAAATTCAGAGTACTTCAGAAACAGAAAGTGGGGGGCCACACCCACAGGGAGGAAACAGGTCACCGCTGGCAGGAGGGAGGACAGTGGTCACCACTGGTAGGAAAGAGAACAGGGGTCACCGCTGGCAAAAGGGAGGGCAGGGTTTTACCGCTGGCAGGAGAGAGGACAGGGGTCACTGCTGGCAAAAGGGAGGGCAGGGTTTTACCGCTGACAGGAGAGAGGACAGGGGTCACCGCTGGCAAAAGGGAGGGCAGGGGTCACCGCTGGCAGGAGGGAGGACCAGGGTCACGGCTAGCAGGGCACTGGGCAGAGCTCTTTCTCCATTCCCTGCACATTGCACAACCTGAGCACAGGCAGCAAGATCTCCTCCTCCCCACAACCCAAATTGTACCTGAAATCCAATAAGAGATGATCTCACCAAATCGAGTCAAAGTCCTCTCTTGGACAGTTGTCCCCAATGGCAGATTTCCTCATATCTCCCATTCTTGAATTTCTTCTTGTTTCATTTGCTGAATGCCTGTTCTAGGTCACTGAATTAGCATTAAACCCAAATTCAGCCAAGCCATTAGTATTTTTTTTAAAATCCATTGACTTTTTATAATCGTACATATTGTACTTTGAATTGAATAAACAAGATTACCATTGCAGGACAATTAAAAATCATTTTCTAAAAGTTGGAGATGCCGGGGATTGAACCCGGGGCCTCATACATGCAAAGCATGCGCTCTACCACTGAGCTACATCCCCTCACAAAATAATGAAATTTGATCCATTGCTGGACTTAAAGGGGAAGCTGCCAGTTGTTGCAATGAGATGACTCCTAGGTCAATGTTAGATGTTGTGACTTTTTTTTTTTTAGAGGCAGGAAAATATACATTTCAAATCTGCAGAATAATAATCATAACTTTCTGTAAAAAAAATTGTATCACTTCAACACTTACCAGCCTTTTATATCGAAAAAATTAAGCCTAAAATGGCATTCAGCACTTGTTTATTTAATTACCTGTGACCCCTAGTGGAAGGAAGGAGGATTGTCTCGTCAAAGTTACTGCAGTTCATGATAGGGTGAAATACAGGCCTGTAAACAAATACAATCAGTTAGTCTGCCACTAGGTGGCTCTGTCCCAAAATACAGTGGTAATAGGGAATTATGTAAGTGGGTGTTAGGTCCCCTTTTAGAAAAGGTCTTCTTGTAGTGATGTCATGGGTGTAGTCATTACCCATATAAAAGCCAGGATGGGAGCAATTCTAGGCACTGCAGATGGGGCATGAGCCAGACACTCCACACCTATGCAGATGTAGTCAGCTACTGCACAGGCTCTGCATAGGGCAGAAAGCCTCAGGTGAGATAGTCCAATACCCAGAAGATCCAGCTGTATTATTATTATTATATGCGATTTATATAGACGATTTACAGTGATGGGAGTAAGTCACACATGTGCAAGTCACAAGCAAGTCTCAAGTCTTAACCTTCAAGTCACAAGCAAGTCCCAAGTTACTGTGGCGAAAAGCAAGCAAGTCAAGTCAAGTCCCTGCTAGAAGTCAAGCAAGTCAAGTCAAGTCATTTATTTTGGTCAAGTCACAAATTAAGTCAAAATACTGATCTACCCCGAAGCCGGGACTCGGGGGCAGCTTTCTTTTGTGGGGGGGGGGGCGGCTTTTGCCTAGGCCAAGACACAGCACTGGTGGTGCCAAGTCATTGCAAGTCAAATAGCCCAAGTCAAAGTCAAGTTGCAAGTCATTAGTGACAAGTCAAAGTCAAGTCGAATCATCTATTTAATTTTGTCAAGCAAGTCGCAAGTCCTCAAACAGGTGACTCGAGTCTGACTCGAGTCAAGTCATGTGACTCGAGTCCCCCACCTCTGACGATTTATATACAGTTTACGCAGCGCTTTGCAATGTATAGGGGGGGGGCGCAACACAATTACAGTACAGTTCAATACAAAAGGTACAGGAGGGCCCCTGCTCGTAGAGCTTACGTTCTAAAGGGAGGGGGTGGTGGTACAAAAGGTAATAGCTGCAAAGAATGATTTGATGGGGGTGGCTCGGGGACAGTTGTTATGTGGAGGTGGGATAGGCTTCCCTGAATAAATGAGTTTTCAGGGATCTCCTAAAGGTGGACAGGGTAGGGGCTGATCAGACATACTGGGGCAGGGAGTTCCAGAGGATGGGAGAGGCTCTGGAGAAGTCCTGAAGGCGAGCATGGGAGGAGGTAACAAGGGAGCTAGAGAGCAGGAGGTCCTGGGAGGAGCGGAGGGGACGAATTGGGCGATATCTGCAGATGAGGTTGGTGATGTAGATGGGGGCGATGTTGTGAATGGCCTTGTATGTTATGGTTAGCATTTTGAATTTTACACGGTGGGGTAGGGGAAGCCAGTGAAGAGATTGGCATAGAGGGGCGGCAGTCATGGATCGATTAGTGAGGTGTATTAGTCTAGCAGCAGCATTCATAATAGACTGAATGGGGGATAGCCTGCTTAAGGGTAGGCCATTAAGGAGAGAGTTGCAGTAGTCAAGGAGTGAATAAGTTGCTTTGTGGTGTCATCAGTCAGCAAGGGTCGAATTCTGGAGATGTTGCCGAGGTTAAGGCGGCAGGATTTAGCCAGTGATTGGATATGGGGGCTGAAGGAGAGGTCAGAGTCAAGGATTACACCCAGGACCCTGGCATGTGTGGAGGGACCAATGGTTGTGTTGTTGATATTAATGGTGAAGTCACAAGGGGGGGACCATGAAGGAGGAAATATAACAAGCTCAGTTTTAGAAAGATTAAGTTTGAGGAAGTGGTGTGACATCCATACCGATATGTCATTCAGTAAGTTTGAGATCCGTGAGGAGATAGTGGGGGTGAGTTGAGGAGTGGAGAGATAGATCTGTGTGTCATCAGCATAGAGGTGATATTGGAAGCCATGGGAGGTTATTAACTGGCCCAGGGAAGAGGTATAGAGTGGGGAATAGGAGAGGCCCAAGGAAGGAGCCTTGGGGTACCCCAACAGAAAGAGGAAGGGGAGCGGAGGAGATGGAGTTGTAAGTGACACTGAAAGGAGGAGAACCAGGATAATGCAGAATCACGGAGGCCAAGGGAGTGTAATTTGCTGAGGAGGAGCAGGTGGTCAACTGTCAAAGGCAGCAGAGAGGTCTAAAAGTATGAGTATGGAGTAGTGGCCATTGGTTTTAGCAGTTAGTAGGTCATTGGTGAGTTTTAGTAGGGCAGTTTCAGTAGAATGTTGAGGGCGGAAGCCAGACTGTAGGGGGTCGAGAAGGTTGTTGTCCGTGAGGTAGTGACTCATTTGGTCATTAACAAAGGCGTTCGATGAGTTTGGAGGCAAATGGGAGCAGGGAGATGGGTCTTAAGTTATTCAAACAGGTGGGGTCTAGTGAGGGTTTTTGAGTATGGGGTTAACCAGTGCATGTTTGAGCAGGGAAGGAAAGGTGCCGGAGGAGAGGAAGAGGTTGAAGATGTGGGTTAGGGAGTTGAGGATAGTGTGGGAAGGTGGTCGCAGTAATTGAGAGGGGACAGGGTCCAGGGGACAGGTAGGGAGGTGGGCCATGGAGAGGAGTTTATCAACTTCATCTGTGGTAACCAGTGGCGGCTGGTGAAGTTTTAGGATGGGGGGGCGCCAGACCCCGCCCTTCCTTTTTGACCCCTCCCACTTGGTGAAAATGGGCGTGGTTTCAGCGAAATAGTGGGCGTGGCTCTAAGGTGGTGTGGTTAGCGTCTGAGATGAACGAGGGATGGAGGGAGAGGGAGAGAGGGACAGCAGGCCTAGATCCCACACAACAATAGAAATGTGTATTCTAGAAAGTTTAACAATCAGCAGATAAAAATACACCAAACACCTGGTGTTAGCGCTTCAATCATCCCGGCACCATGGTTGTTATGGTGTCAGAATGATTGAAGCGCATTATTACTATTATTACATTGTAATATACTGTAAAATGAAATCATTCAACTCACCATAATGCAGAATCAATGGGAGCCCTGAGCGTGTCACTAGCCACGTCGCCTACAACCAGATGCCATCAGGTGTCCCCAGCAGTCCGTCCTTACATGCAGCCTGTGTCACATCAAATGCAGCCTCTGTCACATAAAATGCAGCCTCTGTCCCCCCAAATGCAGCCTCTGCCCCCCCCAAATGCAGCCTCTGTTCCCCCCCCCCCAAATGCAGCTTGCCTGTGTCCCATTACATGCAGCATGCCTGTGTCCCATTAAATGCAGCCTCTGTTCCCATTAAATGCAGCCTCTGTTCTCCAAAATGCAGCCTCTGTCCCCCCCAAATGCAGCATGCCTGTGTCCCATTAAATGCAGCCTCTGTTCCCCCAAATGCAGCCTCTGTCCCCCCAAATGCAGCCTCTGTCCCCCCCAAATGCAGCATGCCTGTGTCCCATTAAATGCAGCCCCTGTTCCCCCAAATGCAGCCTCTGTCCCCTCAAATGCAGCCTCTGTCCCCCCCAAATGCAGCATGCCGGTGTCCCATTAAATGCAGCCTCTGTCCCCCCAAATGCAGCCTCTGCCCCCCCCAAATGCAGCATGCCTGTGCCCCCCCCAAATGAAGCCTCTGCCCCCCCCAAATGCAGCCTCTGTCCCCCCCAAATGCAGCATGCCTGTGTCCCATTAAATGAAGCCTCTGTTCCCCCAAATGCAGCCTCTGTCCCCCCCAAATGCAGCCTCTGTCCCCCCCAAATACAGCCTCTGTCCCCCCCCAAATGCAGCCTCTGTCCCCCCCAAATACAGCCTCTGTCCCCCCCAAATGCAGCCTCTGTCCCCCCAAATGCAGCATGCCTGTGTCCCATTAAATGAAGCCTCTGTTCCCCCAAATGCAGCCTCTGTCCCCCCCAAATACAGCCTCTGTCCCCCCCAAATGCAGCCTCTGCCCCCCCTCTGTTCCCCCAAATGCAGCCTCTGTCCCCCCAAATACAGCCTCTGTCCCCCCCAAATGCAGCCTCTGCCCCCCCCAAAATGCAGCCTCTGTCCCCCCTAAAATGCAGCCTCTGTCCCCCCCCAAATGCAGCCTCTGTCCCCCCCCCAAATGCAGCCTCTGTCCCCCCCAAAATGCAGCCTCTGTCCCCCCCCAAAATGCAGCCTCTGCCCCCCCCAAATACAGCCTCTGTCCCCCCCAATACAGCCTCTGTCCCCTTACATCAGAGTTGCCGTCAGTGTCCCCCCACAGCATGTTTCCCCATCAGAGCCCCCCACAGCAGGTGTCACCATCAGAGCCCCCCACAGCAGGTGTCCCCCATCAGAGCCCCCCACAGCAGGTGTCCCCCATCAGAGCCCCCCACAGCAGGTGTCCCCCATCAGAGCCCCCAACAGCAGGTGTCCCCTTTAGAGCCCCCCACAGCAGGTGTCCCCCACAGCAGGTGTCCCCATCAGAGTCCCCCCACAGCAGGTGTCCCCATCAAAGTCCCCCCACAGCAGGTGTCCCCCATCAGAGTCCCCCATCAGAGCCCCCCACCAGAGCCCCCCACAGCAGGTGTCCCCTATCAAAGCCCCCCACAGCAGGTGTCCCCCATCAGAGCCCCCCACAGCAGGTGTCCCCCATCAGAGTCCCCCCACAGCAGGTGTCCCCCATCAGAGCCCCCTACAGCAGGTGTTCCCCATCAGAGCCCCCCACAGCAGGTGTCCCCCACAGCAGGTGTCTCAATCAGAGCCCCCCCACAGCAGGTGTCCCCCATCAGAGCCCCCCCACAGCAGGTGTCCCCATCAGAGCCCCCCAACAGCAGGTGTCCCCATCAGAGCCCCCCCACAGCAGGTGTCCCCCATCAGAACCCCCCACAGCATGTGTCCCCCATCAGAGCCCCCCACAGCAGGTGTCCCCATCAGAGCTCCGCCACAGCAGGTGTCCCCCATCAGAGTCCCCTATCAGAGCCCCCCACCAGAGCCCCCACAGCAGGTGTCCCCCATCAGAGCCCCCCACAGCAGGTGTCCCCCAAAGCAGGTGTCCCAATCAGAGTCCCCCCACAGCAGGTGTCCCCATCAGAGTCCCCCCAAAACAGGAGTCGCCCATCAGAGCCCCCCACAGCAGGTGTCCCCATCAGAGCCCCCCCACAGCAGGTGTCCCCATCAGAGCCCCCCCACAGCAGGTGTCCCCATCAGAGTCCCAGCGGTACTTACCTTGGGTCTCCTGCGGTGTCCTCCTCACACTGGCACCAGCATTCTTCCTGTTTCCTCTCTCGGCGCCGAGTAGCTCCTGCCCGGCGCCTGTAGTATCTATTACTATGGCCGGGCGGAAGCTACTCGGCGCTTCAGAAAATGCCACAAGGCGGGCTAAACGCCCGCAAATGCAGCGCCACGTCTGCAATCTCGTGATTGCATAGATGTGGCGCTTCCTATAAGTGCACTGTGTCCGGCGTCGCACTGTGTCCCGCGTCCGAACACAGTGCACTTAAGGACCTTTTTTTTCCTTTTTTTTTTTTTTTAAGGGCCAGTAATAAAAAAAAATGTTTTTTTTTTTTTTTTTTTGCTGCCTGGAGGGGGGGGGGGGGGCGGCGGCGCCCAGGCGCCCCCTATAGACGGGCGCCATTGGTGGTAACTGGGCAAAAGGAGGAGAGTATTGAGTGTGGTGTTGGACCTGATATGTTGGGTAGGGGAGGAATTTGAATGCTGGATATCTCCTTGCGAATTGTGTCGATTTTGCTATTGAAGTGGTTGCCAATCTGTTGAGCGGTACGCAAGTTGGTGGGTGGAGGCAGTGGGGGGTGAAGTAAGGAATTAAGGGTAGAAAAGAGTTGACGAGGTTTAGATGAGAGGGTTTTGATGAGAGAGGTGTAGTAGGTTTGTTTAGCAGTGTGGAGGAGTTGTATTTGAGAAGGGCAGATTTGTAGAGGGTAAAGTCTTGCAGAGATTTAGATTTAAGACATGCTCAGCTGTGTCTCTTGAGACTTCTGGTGTCATCTGTTTGCCAGGGTTGTGGCAGATGGGGCCTGGTCCTGCGTGTAGAAAGAGGAGCAAGTACGTCTAGGGAGGATGACAACGTGGTGTTGTAGATGGAAATGATGGAAGTGGTTAGGTCTGCGCGGGAGTCGTCCTGTCTCACAAAATATGGTCTAACTGGACTGGGGCAGTATGCAAAAGGCCTTTTAGGCTAGGCCATTGTTCTCTGGTGGCAGTACTAATGCCTCTGGACTTCTAGGGACACCTTGGAGGAGTGTACAGGTTCTGGAGGTGCAGCTGCAGCAGTCCTGTCTCTGGAACGGCATGAAGTGAGTTGTGAGCTGAGTACTAAAGACCCTGGGAAGTAAGAGAGTAACATCAGGGAGCTGGGTCCCAACATTGGGGTGCTTCTAAGGAGAGGAGGAGGTATTATGGGAAGATAGCTTAGCAGTGATGTGCAATGTGCATCTTTCAAAATTGACTGCTATGGGCCGTCCACTATATGTGATTGGTGAAGTCTGCCAAGTGACACCAGATAGTATGTCTGTGTGATGTGTCACTGCCATCTTTGAAGAACAGTAAAGTGTTGAAAAACCTATTACTTGTGTGGACATTCCTTTCTTAGGAATATAAAAGCCAATGGTTAGGGATGTCATGGGAAGGCCTATGGCAAAGAGTTGCACACAATATGGCAAAGGCAAAGAACTTCCAGCAGAGGGTTGTAGTCCTATCCAAGAAGAAGCGGGACAGGAGCTTGGGTGATTTGGTGCCAACAGTCGGCTAGTCAGAAGCTCCCTTACAGACCAATATTTGGCACACTCACAATAATGTTCACAATACAATATTGCTAATAGTACATGAAACAAGTCCAGCACTAACTAACTAATGCAGGCTCCCCAGGTTCATACCTTCCAGAGAAGCCAAGTCTATTCAGAAGAAGTCCAGTAATAGTAGGTTCCTAGTCCATGGAGAGTCCCAGCAGGGTGACCCAGAAGAAAGCCACGTGCTCCAGTAGGACTACATGTTTCAGCAGTCCTTCCTCTGTAAATCCCATGTGGAAGAGACAGTAGCTCTGAGCCCTCCTCTGATATTTATGTGGCTTTCTGCAGACGGCAGAACTCAGAAAGTCTGGGACAGAGTAGACACAGTTGACCCCTTCCCATCAGGGCAGCCTGAACTAACAACATAGCTGCACAGTGCAATTAATACCACAGCAAAAATACATTCAATTACACCCCACAAACACCTGCCCACAGGATGTCTAATCCTAAAGCAGAACTAAACCCATTGTTTTAATGGTTTCAAAAGACAGTGCACAGCATGCAAGGAATGCTAACTGTTACATTGGTTGTGCTCTCAATCAAACTGTCAAACCATCAAATGGCTGGTCTCATAACTGATCGTGTGCAGCACCATGGCAACCGCTGATCAAAAAAAAAAATGGCAGCTTCCTTGGCTTAGTTTAGTACCACTTTAGGCTGGGTTCACGCCTATGCGAATTGGATGCGGGTTTTCGAAAATTGTCTTCTTTTTTTTTCTAATCATGGTGAGACCCTATGATCAGGATTTACTTTCCAAGATCCCGGCCACAATAGGGTGGCCACCTTTTCTTCAAGCCAAACCCGAACACTTTAGTGGCCTGGGACACCTTTGGGTGCCCCCAAGGAGAGTAGCAATGCGGTGCGCATAGCGCGCCGCAGCGAGCTGTGGGTGTAGCAAATTGCTCTTGCTGACATCATCGCCCTGCCCTCCCCCCCCAGTGATGCCAAACCTGCACCCAGACAGCCGCCAGCAGCTCCTGGATGGCAACAGATTTGTGTGTGACTATCTTGGTTACTTGGGGAGCAACAGCCCGGTCTGAATAATGTGTCCAGGTTTTAGTCTGCCAAGATTCAAAATCCAGACTGTCCGGGTGAATCCCCTACAGGTGGCAACCCTAGGCCACAATCAAATTGTTATTTGGTAAATGCTTTGACTCCCGCTGTGTGGTATTTTGCTGCATAAAAACCTTTGCCAAAATGATCAGCAACATGAGGGATGTCTGATAGACATGTGCACTGCCGAAAAATGTGTTCGTTTTCATTTTCGTTTCATTCATTTTTTATTTCGTTTTTAATTCATTCGTTATAATAAAAATGCGTAAATTTGTATATTCGTAAATTCATACATTCGAAAATTTGTGAATTCATAAATTCGTATATTCGTAAAATCATACTTTCGAAAAATTAGTGAATTTGTAAATTCGTGAATTCATACATTCAAAAATTTATGAATTTGTATATTCGTAAATTCATACATTCGAAAATTCGTGAATTCGTAAATTTGTATATTCGTAAATTCATACATTCGAAAATTCGTGAATTCGTAAATTCGTATATTCGTAAATTCATACATTTGAAAATTCATGAATACGTAAATTCGTATATTCATACATTCGAAAATTTGTGAATTCGTATATTTATAAATTCATACATTCGAAAATATGTAAATTCATAAATTCGAAAATCAAGAAATTCGGAAATTTGAATAAGAAAGAAAATCTGAAAATTCGAAATAATAACTAACTAACTAATAATAACTATTAAATTATAGGTATTGGAATTTAATTTCAAATTTGACTGTTAGTCAACGTAAAAAATACCAATTTATACGAAGTTACGAATTATTCAAAATAACGAATGCTGCATCTAAACAAATGGAACGGAATTAATTAATAATAATAATAAAAAGTTTTTATTATTATTGTTATTTACCTCCTTCCCGACAACCGTACGCACATATGCAGCCTCGGCTTTAAGGGGTTATACCGCGGTGATGCCTGCAGCTGCATTTATCATCCCGGTACCATTTTGTAGAGCGGTGGTCGGCTAAAAGCCACTCGGCTGTTATCCTGGAGGAGCGGGAGGGGATTCCCCCTCTCCTGCCGCCTTCTGCCGCTGTTCCCGGGCCTCCCATCCCACCGGGAGACCCGATGTGCGATCCGGCACTTCCGCCGGCCAGAGAGAGACTGGAAGGAAGCAATCTGAATACTTTGAAGTGCAAGTGAAACCTTGCAAAAAGATCTGAACAAATTAATGGGGTGGGCAACTACACAACAAATGAGGTTCAATGTAGAAAAATGTAAAATAATGCATTTGGGTGGCAAAAATATGAATGCAATCTATACACTGGGGGGGAGAACCTTTGGGGGAATCTAGGATGGAAAAGGACCTGGGGGTCCTAGTAGATGATAGGCTCAGCAATGGCAGGCAATGCCAAGCTGCTGCTAACAAAGCAAACAGAATATTGGCATGCATTAAAAAGGTGATCAACTCCACAGATAAAATGATAATTCTCCCGCTCTACAAGACTCTGGTCCGGCCGCACCTGGAGTATGCTGTCCAGTTCTGGGCACCAGTCCTCAGGAAGGATGTACTGGAAATGGAGCGAGTACAAAGAAGGGCAATAAAGCTAATAAAGGGTCTGGAGGATCTTAGTTATGAGGAAAGGTTTCAAGCACTGAACGTATCCTCTCTGGAGAAGAGACGCTTGAGAGGGGATATGATTTCAATATACAAATACCGTACTGGTGACCCTACAATAGAAATAAAACTTTTTCGCAGAAGAGAGTTTAACAAGACTCACGGCCACTCAATAAAATTAGAAGAAAAGAGGTTTAACCTTAAACTACGTAGAGAGTTCTTTACTGTAAGAGCGGCAAGGATGTGGAATTCCCTTCCACAGGCGGTGGTCTCAGCGGGGAGCATTGATAGCTTCAAGAAACTATTAGATAATCACCTGAATGACCGCAACATACAGGGATATACAATGTAATACTGACACATAATCATACACATAGGTTGAACTTGATGGACTTGTGTCTTTTTTCAACCTCACCTACTATGTAACTATGTAACAAAGGAGGGATTTGGGGTCTCTCCATAAAGAGTACCTGTCATCACCTATTACTGTCACAAAGGATGTTTACATTCCTTGTGACAGCAATAAAAGTGATCAGAATTTTTTTTTTCAAACGTGACTATGTAAAAAAAAATGTAAAAAGTTAAAAAAATTAAGAATTTTTTTTTTTTTAAGCGCCCCTGTCTCCGCAAGCTCGCGCAGCAAAGAAAACGCACACCTAAGTCGCGCCCGCATATGTAAACGGTGTTCAAATCACACATGTGAGGTATCGCAGTGCTTGTCAGAGTGAGAGCAATAATTCTAGCACTAGACCTCCGCTGTAACTCTAACCTGGTAACCATTTTTTTTTTTAAAGTGTCGCCTATGGAGATTTTTAGGTATCATAATTTGTCGCCATTCCACAAGTGTGCGCAATTTCAAAGCATGACATGTTAGGTATCTATTTACTTGGCATAACATCATCTTTCACATTATACAAAAAAATTGGGCTAACTTTACTCGTTTTGTTTATTTTAATTCATGAAAGTGTCCTTTTTCCTAAAAAATTGTATTTGAAAGACCGCTGCGCAAATACAGTTTGACAAAATATTGCAACAATCACCATTTTATTCTCTAGATTCTCTGCTAAAAATATATACCGTGTATACTGTTTGGGGGTTCTAAGTAATTTTCTAGCAAAAAATAAGGATTTTAACTTGTAAGCAACAAATGTCAGAAATAGGCTTAGTCATTCATTTAGATACGGCATTCGTTATTTCGGATAATTCGTATTCGTTACATTCTCTAACAGCCAAATT